>NC_056435.1:65146077-65361077 GCF_018296145.1 Oncorhynchus tshawytscha
GACAAGGGAGAGCTCCACCACAGAAGTAGTCTTCTTCACTGGGAAAGAATGGAGCGAAGAAAAGTGACAACATTATTCTCTCCCTCATGATTCTAATCGCTAAATTATGGATAAAAGTCGTGATGACTGTTGTTATTATTCAAATCGATTCCGGCTGCTGTTGTCCCACATTACCATTTGAGACGTCTTGCTGCAACAACAGAGAGGCTCCATGGCCCCAGTTTTGAGCGATTGTTTTCTTTTCATCTCAGTTTACCCTTGTCTGTCTTTTTACTTGCTTTTTGTGTGAAGTGGCAAGGAGGGTGCAGGGAGTCACACATCACAGTCCAATTCAGTCAGCGAGTTCACCTCACTGAATCTCAGCATCTGTCCCAAATGGTACCCTATTCCCTATTTAATGCACTACCAGGGCCCATATATTGCTCTGGTCACAAGTAGTGCACTATATAGGGAATAGCCTGCCATTTGGATCAAAGCCAAAAATCATTTCTCCTCCAGTAGTGTGGAGAAACAGTGCCCAGACTCAAAGTGGTGATGACAGATAGGATCATAACCTCTGATACCTATTGGTGGTGACAGATAGGATCATAATCTCTGATACCTATTGGTGATGACAGATAGGATCATAACCTCTGATACCTATTGGTGATGACAGATAGGATCATAACCTCTGATACCTATTGGTGATGACAGATAGGATCATAACCTCTGATACCTATTGGTGGTGATGACAGACAGGATCATAACCTCTGATACCTATTGGTGATGACAGATAGGATCATAACCTCTGATACCTATTGGTGATGACAGATAGGATCATAACCTCTGATACCTATTGGTGGTGATGACAGACAGGATCATAACCTCTGATACCTATTGGTGATGACAGATAGGATCATAACCTCTGATACCTATTGGTGATGACAGATAGGATCATAACCTCAGATACCAATTGGTGGTGATGACAGACAGGATCATAACCTCTGATACCTATTGGTGATGACAGATAGGATCATAACCTCTGATACCTATTGGTGATGACAGATAGGATCATAACCTCTGATACCTATTGGCGAAGATGACAGATAGGACGTACCACTATACTTGAATGTACAAGGGTATATAGAGGGGACAAGGGTAATAATCTCTATTCCAATGGTTGTCTAAACTGACGTAGACATATAGCCCAATCAAAACGTATCACTAATGTCTTATTTGAGCCTTATAATAGATGTATTATAATAGATCAGCAATCTAAAGGGAGAAACAGTTTTTTATATATATATATATATATTGTAGCTCAGTCAAGTGCCACAATGTTCTCTCACCACCTGGCGTGTCTGTGTTAAAACTACACAGAGGTCTTCTCTATGGCCTTCTTGTGAGTGGGATTTTGTCATCTTCTCTTTCTACCAATCCCCCCGTTCCCCCTTTCTTTGTGAAGACATCGTTATATAACCAGGATACGAGGGGTTTACTAAATGATTGCATGTCTCCGTCCTGCTGTGTATATATATTTTCCGCTGCCACCCGAGACACACATGCACGTACATTCACAACCTCAAGCACATGCATGAAACTCAAACCCACACTAATGCAAAGGGACACCACACCACCACCCCCCACCCCAACACCACACACGTGTAACCTGAACACATGTATGTCTGCATCTCCCTCCCTCCCACACACAAACACACACACACACACACACACACACACCTTCATGATTCACTAATGTGAAGCAGAGATGAAGAGCAATACTGCCCCCTGCTGTTTTATGTTTTAACACAGAACCAGAGTCCTAGGATCAGTTGAGTCTTTCAGATCCTAATGAATCAGATTATAAACTGGAAAGGACCTGATTCTAGATCCAACATTAAATAGTCACGTGAAAAACACAAGTTTCATATGTATATATTTTTCACACATTTCTCCCTTATGATTATTTTTCACCACTTCCACTATGTTTTTCCAAACATTTACAATGAATTTGCTCTCGCATATAACAATTATTTCCTTGCAATATTTTATTTTGCTATCAATACTTATCTCTTGCGTTCAAGATCATTATTTTTGTTTGCAATGCTAAAAATGTTGTTCTCACTTTCAGAAGTTTTGCTTGATATTAATGCACAAAAGTAACTCACTCACTAGAGGATTGCACCATATAATAATACTATTATTTTATTAAATGTTTAAAGCACCAATCCTTATTTAAAACATTAAAAAAAGTTTTCTCCCCACCCCAGTTTCAGTAAAAAGTTGAGGGATGGGAATGGAGAAATGCAACCACTCTCAAACCCATAGATTACGCCATGGATGCAAGGACTGACCATCCATTATATCAAAATTATAGTTTTAACCATGTTGACGCAATACAGTGTTTGTTTACATTTACTTTGTTAAAAACATTGGAGTAAATGTGGAGTTTTCTAACATATGAAACTGCAAATCAAATGTTTTCAAGTCTATGATTTTCACATTTGAACTTGCAATTCCACATGTGAAAGTCATATCTGAAGGTGGAGTTTAAAAAATATATGAAACGACAAATGTGATTTTCACATCTGAATGTTTTTTTTTACATGTGAAAATCCAATTGCACATGTGAATGTTGTTCACGTGTGAAACTGCTTATCAGATTCTCAAGTGAACATTTTTAACATGTGAAACTGCAAATTTCACAAGTGAAACTGCAATTCACATGTGAGTTGAAAACAACATATTATTCTCTTCACATGTGAAAGGTGGTGTTAATATGTGAACTCTACATTTAATACATATACCATGTGCCAATCTCTCCTGGTCCATACACTAATTTGAAGGTAAGGACGTGTGATTTAGGTGAACTATCCTTTTAAGTTAGTTTCCACACTTTGTCTTTATTTTAGCTTGTTCTTCCTTGAGTTTTATTCCCTGCAAGGACCTTAAAACAGACTACAATTTGTGAGGTTGCTTCCAACTTCATTTTTCTACCCCTCTCTGGTGGTTTAATCCAGGAAATAGGGGGTTTACTGAGCAGAGACTGTGGAATAGCGTCAATTTATATTCAGTTACAGTGCATCCGGGAAAGTATCCAGACCCCTTCACTTTTTATACATTTTGTTACGTTATTCCTGATTCAAAAATGTATGTGTATGTTTTTTCCCCTTATCAATCCACACACAATACCCCTTAATTGACAAAGCGAAAGCAGGGTTTTAGAAATGTTTGCTAATTTATTACAAATAAAAACAGAAATACCTTATTTACATAAGTATTCAGACCCTTTGCTATGAGACTTGAAATTGAGCTCAAGTGCATCCTGTTTCTATTGATCATCCTTGAGATGTTTCTACAACTTGATTGGAGTCCACGTGTGGTCAATTCAATTGATTGGACATGATTTGGAAAGGCACACACCTGTCTATATGAAGGTCCAACAGTTGACAGTGCATGTCAGAGCAAAAAAACAATGTTTTTCAGCGGCAGGGACTGGGAGACTATTCAGGATCGAGGGAAAGATTAACAGAACAAAGTACAGAGAGATCCTTGATGAAAACCTGCGCTCAGGACCTCAGACTAATGGCACCGGAGGAGATGGCTCCTAACCAATTGTGCTATTGTGTGTGTTTTTCACGTTATTTGTAACTTATTTTGTACATAATGTTTCTGCCACCATCTCTTATGACCGAAAAGAGCTTCTGGATATCAGGACAGCAATTACTCACCTGTAATATCTTATGTTTCACCGAGTCGTGGCTGAACGACGACATGGATAACATACAGCTGGGTGGGTTTTCGGTGCGTCAGCAAGACAGAACAGCTGCCTCCGGTAAGACAAGGGGTAGAGGTCTGTGTCTATTTGCAAATAACAGTTGGTTCACAAAATCTAATATTAAGGAAGTCTCAAAGTTTTGCTCGCCAGAGGTAGAGTTTCTCATGGTAAGCTGTAGACCACACTATTTACCAGGAGAGTTTTCATCTATATTTTTTGTAGCTGTCCATTTACCACCACAAACCAATGCTGGCACTAAGACTGCACTCAACAAGCTGCATAAAGCTATAAGCAAACAAGAAAATGCTCATCCAGAGGCGGCGCTCCTAGTGGCCGGGGACTTTAATGCATTTTACCTCATTTCTAACGGCATGTCACATGTGCAACCAGAGGAAAAAAATCTTTAGACCACCTTTACTCTACACACAGAGACGCCTATAAAGCTCTCTCCCTCGCCTACCATTTGGCAAATCTGAACATAACCCTATCCTCCGGATTCCTGCTTACAAGCAAAAACTAAAGCAGGAAGTACCAATGGTCAGATGATGCAGATGCAGATGCTAAGCTACAGGACTGTTTTCCTAGCACAGACTGGAATATGCTTTATAATTCTTCCGATGGCATTGAGGAGTACACCACATCAGTCAATGGCTTCATCAATAAGTGCATCGATGACATTGTCCCCAAAGTGATTGTACGTACATACCCGAAGCCATGGATTACAGGCAACATCCACACTGACCTAAATGGTAGAGCTGCCGCTTATAAGAAATCCCGCTATGCCCTCTGACGAACCATCAAACAGGCAAAGCATCAATACAGGACTAAGATTGAATCGGATATGGACGAACAATGTCAGAGTGGCATACACTAAGATACAGTGGAATAGAATATAGTATATGCATATGAGATGACTAATAAAAAATGTAAACATTATTCAAGTGACCAGTGTTCCATTTATTAAAGTGGCCAGTGATTTCAAGTCTATGTATATAGGCAGCAGCCTCTAATTTCCTAGTTATGGCTATTTAACAGTCTGATGGCCTTAAGATAGCTGTTTTTCAGTCTCTCGTTCCCAGCTTTGATTCAACTGTACTGACCTCGCCTTCTGGATGATAACAGGGTGAACAGGTAGTGGCGCGGGTGGTTGTTGTCCTTGATGATCTTTTTGGCCTTCCTGTGACATTGGGTGCTGTAGGTGGTCTGGAAGGCAAGTAGTTTCCCTCGGAAACGTTGGGCAGACCGCACCACCCTCTGGAGTGCCCTGCGGTTGCGGGCGGTGCAGTTGCCGTACCAGACGGTGATACAGCCCAACAGGATGCTCTCAATTGTGCATCTGTAAAATTTTGTGAGGGTTTTATGTGCCAAGCCAAATTTCTTAGCCTCCTGAGGTTGAAGAGGCGCTATTCTTCACCACACGGTCAGTGTGGGTGGACCATTTCAGTTTGTCAGTAATGTGTACGAGGAACTTCAAGCTTTTCACCTTCTCCACTGTGATGCCATCGATGTGAATAGGGGGGGTGATCCCTCTGCTGTTTCCTGAAGTCCATGATCATCTCCTTTGTTTTGTTGACGTTGAGTGAGAGGTTATTTTCCTGAAACCACACTGCCAGAGCCCTCACCTCCTCTCTGTAGGCTTTCTTGTCATTGATGGTAATCAAGCTTACTGCTGTTGTGTCCTCTGCCAACTGGATGATTGAGTTGGAGGTGTGCATGGCCATGCAGTCATGGGTGAACAGGGAGTACAGGAGGGGGCTGAGCTTGCACCCTTGTGGGCCCCAATGTTGTTTCCTACCATCACCACCTGAGGGCGGCCCGTCAGGAAGTCCAGGACCCAGTTGCACAGGGCGGGGTTCAGACCCAGGGCCTCGAGCTAAATGATGAGCTTGAAGGGTACTATGGTGTTGAATGCTGAGCTATAGTCAATGAACAGCATTCTTACATAGGTATTTATCTTGTTCAAATGGGACAATGTGTGCAGTGCGATGGCGATTGCATCGTCTGTGGATCTATTTGGGCGGTAAGCAAATTGAAGTGGGTCTAGTGTGTCAGGTAATGTAGAGGTGATATGATCCTTAACTAGCCTCTCAAAGCACTTCATGATGACAGAAGTGAGTTATGGGGCGATAGTCATTTAGTTCAGTAACCTTTGCTTTCTTGGGTACAGGAACAATGGTGGACATCTTGAAGCAAGTGGGGACAGCAGACTGGGAGAGATTGAATATATCTGTAAACACACCAGCCAGTTGGTCTGCGCATGCTCTGAGGACACGGCTAGATTTTCCATCTGGGCTGGCAGCCTTGCGAAGGGTTAACACGCTTAAATGTCTTACTCACATCGCCTACGGAGAAGGAGAGCCCACAGTCCCTGGTAGCAGGCCTTGTCGGTGGCAATGTGTTGTCTTCAAAGCAGACAAAGAAAGTGTTTAACTTGTCCAGAAGCAAGATGTCGGTGTCCGCGACGTGACTGGTTTTGCTTTTGTAGTCCGTAATTGTCTGTAGAACCTGCCACATACATCTCGTGTCTGAGGCGTTGAATTGCGACTCCATTTTGTCTCTATACTGACGTTTTTCCTGTTTGATTGCCTTACAGAGGGAATAACTACACGGTTTGTATTCTAACATATTCCCAGTAACCTTTGTTGGGGAATAATCAGAATTGGTTGGTAACATAGGTAAGATGTTTTATATTCATCATATGTTTGTAAGTTACTTCTCATCAGAATGTTATTTTTGTATAATACTGTGGCGGGGTGGCAGTTATCTGTTCTATGTCAAGACTAAGTTGCATGGGCCGCAGAGAGGGGAGAGGTCAAGGGGTCATCATGTGTAAACATATCTTTTGCTCTTTTGCTCCACTGTGTCTGTGTGCCAGTCACTCCCTACTTTTCCCATCGGGGAAAGGAGGATGGCAGTGTCTGGAATCATTCTATGCTCCCTCTTTGTTGACCTATAGGGTCACTCTCCTCTCCGTGAGTTTGTCCAGGATTGGTTGTATTTGGAGTTGGTTGTATCTAAATGACAATTTGATATATGCCTGTTGATATGGAGGATTGGTTTATGGTTCTGGGGTTTGAGTAAGGAGACAAAGCTGAACGATTTATTATGTCTATGCTGTCTGACTATGTGTGTTCTTTGCTATTAAAGCATCTCAGTTGCAATGTAGGGGGGCTCTCAGAGAATTCATGGATAGATACAGAATTGCCTGAGAGTCACAGGGTTGTGATAGAGCTCATATAATTAAAGATGGACTTTGATAACTAACTCTGACTTGTGTGTGGTTTGCGCTCATGATTAGGTAAATAGAGGAAATTTCCACGACACCTTACCAGGGTTAAATACGGTGGTTCACTCTTTCAGTTTTATGCCATCTATCCACAGTTTCTGGTTAGGGTAAGTTTTAGTCACTGTGGGTACAACATCTCCTATACACTTCCTGATAAACTCAGTCACCGCATAAGTATATTCGTCAATGTTATTCTCGGAGGCTACCCGGAACATATCCCAGTCCGCGTGATCAAAACAATCTTGAAGCATGGATTCTGATTGGTCAGACCAGCGTTGAATAGTCCTTAGCACGGGTACTTTCTGTTTGAGTTTCTGCCTATTGTTCGTGATCAGATTTGTCGAAGGGAGGGCGGGAGAGGGTCTTGTAGGCATTCCAGAAATTGGAGTAGCAGTGGTCGAGTGTTTTAGCAGCACGAGTACTGCAGTCAAAAGGTTGATAGATATTTGGTAGCGATATCCTCATATTTGCTTTGTTAAAATCCTCAGCTACAATAACTGCGGCCTCAGGATATGTGGTTTCCTTGTATGCATAAAGTCCAGTGAAGTTCTTTGAGGGCCGTCGTGGTATCGGCATGAGGTGGAATGTGACTATAACCGAAGAGAATTCTCTTTGGAGGTAATATGGTTGGCATGTGATTGTGAGGTATTCTAGGTCGGGTGAACAAAAGGACTTGAGTTCCTGTATATTATCACAATCACACCATGAGTAGTTAATCATGAAACATACACCCCCGCTCTTCTTCTTACCGGAGATATATTTAATCCTTTCTGCGGGGCGGCGCACAATTGGCCCAGCGTCATCCGGGTTAGGGGAGGTTTGGCCGGCAGAGATGTCCTTGTCCCATTGCGCACTAATGATTCCTGTGGTGGGCCGGGCGCAGTACAGTAGTGGCCAAACATTTTGAAAAATGTTAATTTCCAAATATTAATTTCCACAAGGTTTGCTGCTTCAGCATCTAGATATTTTTGTCAGATGTTACTATGGAATAATGAAGTAGAATTACAAAAATTTCATAAGTGTCAAAGGCTTTTTTTGACAATTACATGAAGTTGATGCAAAGAGTCAATATTTGCAGTGTTGACCCTTCTTTTTCAAGACCTCTGCAATCGGCCCTGGCATGCTGTCAATTACCTTCTGGGCCACATCCTGACTGATGGCAGCCCATTCTTGCATAGTCAATGCTTGGAGTTTGTCAGAATTTGTGGGTTTTTGTTTGTCCATCTGCCTCTTGAGGATTGACCACAAGTTCTCAATGGGATTAAGGTCTGGGGAGTTTCCTGGCCATGGACCCCAAATATCAATGTTTTGTTCCCCGAGCCACTTTTGCCTTATGACAAGGTGCTCCATTATGCTGGAAAATGCATTGTTGATCACCAAACTGTTCCTGGATGGTTGGGAGAAGTTGCTCTCGGAGGATGTGTTGGTACCATTCTTTATTCATGGCTGTGTTCATGGCTGTGTTCTAAGGCAAAATTGTGAGTGATCCCACTTCCTTGGCTGAGAAGCAACCCCACACATGAATGGTCTCAGGATGCTTTACTGTTGGCATGACACAGGACTGATGGTAGCGCTCACCTTGTCTTCTCCGGACAAACTTTTTTCCGGATGCCCCAAACAATCGGAAAGGGGATTCATCAGAGAAAATAACACAACTCCAGTCCTCAGCAGTCCAATCCCAGTACCTTTTGCAGAATATCAGTCTGTCCCTGATGTTTTTCCTGGATAGAAGTGGCTTCTTTGCTGCCCTTCTTGACACCAGGCCATCCTCCAAAAGTCTTCATCTCACTGTGCGTGCAGATGCACTCACACCTGCCTGCTGCCATTCCTGAGCAAGCTCTGTACTGGTGGCGCCCCGATCCCACAGCTGAATCAACTTTAGGAGACGATCCGGGCGCTTGCTGGACTTTCTTGGGTGCCCTGAAGCCTTCACAACAATTTAACCGTTATCCTTGAAGTTCTTGATGATCTGATAAATGGTTGATTTAGGTGCAATGTTACTGGCAGCAATATTCTTGCCTGTGAAGCCCTTTTTGTGCAAAGCAATGATGACGGCACGTGTTTCCTTGCAGGTAACCATGGTTGACAGAGGAAGAACAATGATTCCAAGCACCACCCTCCTTTTGAAGCTTCCAGTCTGTTATTCGAACTCATGACAGAGTGATTTCCAGCCTTGTCCTCGTCAAAACACACGTGTTAATGAGAGAATCACTCACATGATGTCAGCTGGTCATTTTGAAATTATGTAAATATATCACTAGCCACTTTAAACAATGGGCTGAAATGTAGTGGAAATGTATCACTAGCCACTTTTTGCCACTTGGGATTCAGTTCCTTTGCATGGCTGTGTATAAGAAAGAATTGGGAATTTGAAATGAACTGCAATTCATCTGATCACTGGTCTTCATGTTTTTAACATTCTGCAGTATGAATGCAAATTGCCATCATACAAACTGAGGCAGTAGACTTTGTGAAAATGTATATTTGTGTAATTCTCAAAACGTTTTGTCACGACTGTACACGCTGACACGTTCGCCAGGTGTACAGTGTTTCCCCCGACACATTGGTACGGCTGGCTTCCGGGTTAAGTGGGCATTGTGTCAAGAAGCAGTGCGGCTTGTGTTTGTGTTCGGAGGACGCATGGCTCCCGGCCTTCGCCTCTCCCGGGAGTTGCAGCGATGAGACAAGACTTTAAGCAATTGGATAGCACGAAATTGGGAAAGTCGTATTCCTGGTCGTAATGCTGGTAATTCTGGTGAGTTACCACAGCTCTGATATCCAAAAGTTCTTCCCGGCTGTATCTAATAACACAAAACATTTTCAGGCTTAATAACGTAGGAAATAACACATCAAAAAACAAAATACTTGAAAGTTGCCTACGGGCTAGAAGCTCGGCTGCCCTCTCTGCCGACGCCATTTTTCATAACTAGGCTAAGGACCCTGGGACTGAACACCTTCCTCTGCAACAGGATCCTGGACTTCCTGACGGGCAGCCCCCAGTGGTAGGTCTGATCACCAACAACAATGAGAGTGGTGTAGTGCCAGGATAACAACCTCTCATTCAACGTGATCAAGACAAAGGAGATGATCATGGACTACAGGAAAAGGAGGGCTGAGCATGCTCTTATTCTCTTCGATGGGGCAGTAGTGGAGCAGATTGAGTGCTTCAAGTTCCTTGGTGTCCACATCACCAACAAATTATGATGGTCTAAACACACCAAGACAGTCGTGAAGAGGGCACCACAACGCCTATTCCCCCCTCCGGAGTCTGAAAAGATTTGGCATGCTTCATCAGATCCTCAAAACGTTCTACAGCCTCACCATCGAGGGCATCCTGATTGGTTGCATCACTGCCTGGTATGGCAACTGCTCAGCCTTCGACCGCAAGGCACTACAGAGGGTAGTGAGTACAGCCCAGTACATCAATGGGGCCAAGCTTCCTGCCATCCAGGACCTCTATACCAGGCGGTGTCAGAGGAAGGCCTTAAAAATGACTCCAGCCAAAGACTCCAGCCACCCTAGTCATGGACATTCCTCTGTGCTACCGCACGGCAAGCGATACCGGAGTGCCAAGTCAAGGTCCAAAAGGCTTCTTAACAACTTTTAACCCCAAGCCATAACTCCTGAACAGCTAATCAAATGGCTTCCCAGACTATTTGCATTGCCCCCCCACCACCATTTGTATGCTGCTGCTACTCTCTATTTATTATCTAAGTGTAACCGTATAGCTTCCTTCCCTCTCCTCGCCTCGAACCAGGGACCCTCTGCACACATCAACAACTGACACCCACGAAGCATCGTTACCAATCGCTCCACAAAAGCCACGGCCCTTGCAGAGCAAGGGGAACAACTACTTCAAGGTCTCAGAGCGAGTGACATCACCGATTGAAACGCTATTAGCGTGCATCCCGCTAACTAGCTAGCCATTTCACATCGGTTACATAAGCATATCAAATCAAATCAAATCAAATGTTATTTGTCACATACACATGGTTAGCAGATGTTAATGCGAGTGTAGCGAAATGCTTGTGCTTCTAGTTCCGACAATGCAGTAATAACGAACAAGTAATCTAACTAACAATTCCAAAAAAAAAACTACTGTCTTATACACAGTGTAAGGGGATAAAGAATATGTACATAAGGATATATGAATGAGTGATGGTACAGAGCAGCATAGGCAAGATACAGTAGATGATATCGAGTACAGTATATACATATGAGATGAGTATGTAAACCAAGTGGCATAGTTAAAGTGGCTAGTGATACATGTATTACATAAGGATGCAGTCGATGATATAGAGTACAGTATCTACGTATGCATATGAGATGAATAATGTAGGGTAATGTAGGGTAAGTAACATTATATAAGGTAGCATTGTTTAGTCACTTTACCTCTACCTTCATGTACATATTACCTCAATTACCTAGACTAACCTGTGACCTCGCACATTGACTCTGTACCGGTAACCCCTGTATATAGCCTCGCTACTGTTAAAGAGCAACAATAAAATTAAAACCTCTGAAGGATCCGACACTTTTTCAATTTTAGCCTAAAATGACATACCCAAATCTAACTGCCTGTAGCTCAGGACATGAAGCAAGGATATGCATATTCTTGATACCATTTGAAAGGAAACACTTTGCAGTTTGTGGAAATGTGAAATTAATGTAGGAGAATATAACATATTAAATCTTGTAAAAGATAATACAAAGAAAAAAACATTTTTTTTTGTACCATCATATTTGAAATGCAAGAGAAAGGCAATAATGTATTATTCCAGCCCAGGCACAATTTAGACTTTGGCCACTAGATGGAGGCAGTGTGTGTGTGCAATGTTTTAGACTGATCCAATGAACCATTGCATATTTGTTCAAAATGTATCAAGACTTTCAAAATGTGCCTAATTGGTTTATTCAAACATTTAAGTTCATAATTGTGCACTCTCCTCAAACAGTAGTGTGGTATTATTTCACTGTAATAGCTACTGTAAAATGTACAGTGCAGTTAGATTAACACAAATTTGACAAATAAAATTTGATTTGACTGGGGGTGAAGGTTCACCTTCCAACAGGACAACGACGCTCAGCACACAGCCAAGACAAAGCAGGAGTGGCTTCGGGGCAAGTCTATTAATGTTGAGTGGCCCAGCCAGAGCCCGGATTTTAACCCGATCAAACAGGGAACAGGGTTCTGGGTACTGCCTGTTCAGGTACAGATTTGTACCTTGTCAGCTCAGGGATTTGGACTTGCAACTTTTTGGTTACTAGTCGAACGCTCTAACCACTAGGCTACCCTGTCACCCCGATGACAGAGCTTGAGAGGATCTGCAGAGAACAATGGGAGAAACTCCCCAAATACAGATGTTCCAAGCTTGTAGCATCATACCTAAGAAGACTCGAGGCTGTAATCGCTGCCAAAGGTGCTTCAACAAAGTACTGAGTAAAGGGTCTGAATACCTATATAAATGTGATATTTCTGTATTTTTTAAAAATCATAATAATTTGCAAAAATGTCTAAAAACCTGTTTTTGCTTTGTTATTATGGGGTATTTTGTGTAGATTGAGGTACTAAAAAAAATAGAATAAGGCTGTAACACAACAAAATGTATAAAAAGTGGAGGGGTCTGAATAGTTTCCGAATGCATTGTTTATCAAATTTGAATCAATCTAATATGACATTGATCTGAATAAGTATATTTTGTACCCTCTGTATTGTAGCCGTGTCATATCATTGCCAATGTGTTGAGATGAAATCACTGGAAAGCCACAGATACCTGACATAACCTGGTAGATAACAATGGTTAGCCGAAGAAATGTGATTTATAGCCACTCAGTCATTATTAAGGCTTCTGATTAGCATACAATTCCTATTCAGTTTTTATGGAGGCAACGTTCTGACAGATAATAAATGGAGGGAAAAAAATAGAGAATATTGCACTCCAGAGACAACAGTCCTTTAGGCCCAAGTCACTGCTAAGCTTACCTCAACATTGACTTACTAATGCATCCACAGGTGCAAATCAATGCGACTGAGAGACTGAACATTATTACTGTTGTCACTGAGCGATAGAGGGCTGAGCACGGCCGTTAGAAGGATATCAGCGTTTACAACCACACAGGAAGTGTATTATTCAGTCCAGTCTAATCAGCACCAGTCTGTTCCACAATGGAACAACAGTCCAGTCTCATCAGCACCAGTCTGTTCCACAATGGAACAACAGTCCAGTCTAATCAGCACCAGTCTGTTCCACAATGGAACAACAGTCCAGTCTAATCAGCACCAGTCTGTTCCACAATGGAACAACAGTCCAGTCTAATCAGCACCAGTCTGTCCCACAACGGGAGGGACAGTCCAGGACAAACAAAGACACAGATAACAGGTCACAATGGACAGGCAGGGCAGAATGGTGCACACACACACACACACACACACACACACACACACACACACACGTTCATAAAAAGAGAAAATACAGTGTACAGAAAAGACTCAAAGATATACTAGTCATTTAGAGTAACCTTATACAGACACACATTTCTGAGCACCTTGCCTATCTGTCACTTTGTGCAGGCTCTGTTTCCGTTGTGATGTACACTGACGTATCAGGGTGACCCCTGACCCCCATGACACAGTGGTGTTGGTTTTTTCTGGATCAAAAAAATGGCTTAGATGGTTGGAGTGGAAGTGGTCATGGCAATGGGCTGAAGGGCTGAATTCAGCCTTCACCAAGGTCCGGGGGGACCCACTGCAAATTGGGTATAATGCCTGGTACCTCAGCCCAAAAGAACCCTGAATTGCTCAATTTTGGGATTTTTTTCTTCTTCTGAAAACCTGACTGTCCAGATTTTATTTTGGTGCATTATCTTCTCTACAAACTTTCTGCCCCAAAATAATTGTGTAGTTATTTTGTTTGTTTGTTCTTTTCTACTGTATGGCCCAAGAATTTCCTAAGCAGGAAAAACCCTGTGGTCAAGGCATTGTTCGAGACCAAAGAGTTGAGTCTAATGCAATGGAACAGTGGCTTTTATTACTGGGTGGGATCCATAACATGTCACTAACCTGCCACCTCCCACGCTAGTCTGAGGTCTACTGGCTAAAGTGTGCTAATTGTACTCACGCACATTTGCACACACACACACACACACACACACACACACACACACACACACACACACACACAGGACCAAGCTGAGGGATTAGTTATGCATTGAGTTAAAAAAGGGAACGGTCAAAACCCCAAAACAGCTCTGCATCTGCTCATACAGTACAAGTTAACGGATCAACTTTGGTCTCCTCTGTATACGGTGCATTCGGAAAGTATTCAGACCCCTTCACATTTCCCCACATCATTTTTGTTACGTTACACCCTTATTCTAAAATTGATTCAATTGTTTTTTTTCCCCTCATCATTCCACACAAAATAGCCCATAATGACAAAACAAAAACAGTTTTTGAGAAATGTTTGCTCCTCTGTGCAGATCCTCATAAGCTCTGCCAGGTTGGATGGGGAGCGTTGCTGCACAGCTATTTTCAGCTCTCTCCAGAGATGTTCGATCGGGTTCAAGGCCGTGCTCTGGCTGGGCCACTCAAGGACATTCAGAGACTTGTCCCGGAGCCACTCCTGTTTTGTCTTGGCTGTGTGCTTAGGGTTGTTGACTTGTTGGAAGGTGAACCTTTGCCCCAGTCTGAGGTCCTAAGCGCTCTGAAACAGGCTTTCATCAAGGATCTCTCTGTACTTTGCTCTGTTCATCTTTCCCTCGATCCTGATTAGTCTCCCAGTCCCAGCCGCTGAAAAATCATCCCCACAGCATCATGCTGCACTACCATGTTTCACCTTAGGGATGTTGCCAGGTTTCCTCCAGATGTGAGACTTGGCATTCAGGCCAAAGAGTTCAATCTTGGTTTCATCAGACCAGAGAATCTTGTTTCTCATGGTCTGAGAGTCTTTAGGTGCCTTTTGGCCGACTCCAAGCGGGCTGTCATGTGGCTTTTACTGAGGATTGGCTTCTGGTGGTTCCAAACTTATTCCATTTAAGAATGATGGTGGCCACTGTGTTCTTGGGGACCTTCAATGCTGCAGAAATGTTTTGGTACCCTTACCCAGATTTGTGCCTCGACACAATCCTGTCTCTGAGCTCTACGGACAATTCCTTCGACCTCATAGCTTGGTTTTTGCTCTGACATGCACTGTCAACTGTGGGCCCTTATATAGACAGGTGTGTGCCTTTCCAAATCATGTCCAATCAATTTCATTTACCACAGGTGGACTCCAATCAAGTTGTAGAAACATCTCAAGGATGATCAATAGAAACAGGATGCACCTGAGCTCCATTTCGAGTCTCATAGCAAAGAGTCTGAATACTTATCTAAATAAGGTATTTTAATATATATACACACACACTGTACATAAATTTGCAAAACATAAAAAATAAAAAACTGTTTTCGCTTTGTCATTATGGGGTATTGTGTGTAGATTGCAGAGGAAATGTTTTATTTAATACATTTTAGAATAAGGCTGTAACGTAACAAAATGTGGAGAATGTAAAAGGGGTCTGAATACTTTCCAAAAGGCACTGGTAATACGAAGATATTAACAAAGATTCAATGTCATTTTGGGTAAATTAGACCACATGGGTGAGGATGTTACAAATCAAACAAGGTCATCCTAGAGGTGATTGACTATAGTATATTGCAACAGAATACCGCACTAGGATTTCTCTATGGGTTGTAGAATGGAGCGTATCAGGACAGTGAATACGCTGTCGATTCTGTTGTGTTCCAGGGCTATGTCAAAAATAACGTCATCAAGATGAACAGCTCCACAAGCTCACAAATGTCCTTGTGGTCCAAGGTAAGGTTGACTGCAAGGCGATACACACCCCTACCCAATCCAATAGAAAGATCCGCAACTCTGCAAGGTCAAGGACAATGGAGCTCCACCTGCGGAGAATCAAATCACATGGTGTGAGCTGTCTTTCTCACACATACACACACACTTTGGATCGATAGAAACAGGATCACAGGGAGGGAATATATATATATATATATGCGTAGCACCACTAAGTCATAAAACTGGAGGTCTTCACTGTGCCTGGATGTCATAACAGCACTGAGCTAACACTGTGTCAATGACTCTTGCAGAATCCCACACCTGGCCATTTGGGATCCACAACTGTATGGTGAATTTTTTTTATTTGTACACTAGCATGCATAGACCCACCCACCCACACACACACAGCAACATTAGCAACAAGAGCTTCGCCTCGTACCTACGACCGCAGCAGAGCTGTGCTTAAAAAGTTAAAACCCACTCTCTCCCGTGTACAATTGCTTTATACTGAAATTCTTGTGTTCGCTTTGCAATGTTTTACACTGAACTTCAAACTAACGTTTCAGTCAACAGGTACAGTCAACCAATTAAAACTTGCAATCAAACCATTTAAATGACGCAAAAGGCTGAGACCTATTGAGACACCTCCACGTGACAAATGTTATTTATCCATTTTCTCATCTAAACAAATGTGTACTTTTCTACATTCAACATATTTGCTGTTATTCGCATCCATTCATTTAGCTGGAACGACGAGGTGTCTTTGTTCACACAAAAACCATGGTTCTCTTTACCTGTATCCAACAGTGTAAATGATTCATTCCTAAGCAAGGTAATACTATTGATCTGAGGTTGGACATCCAGGAAGTCTGAATGGAACAGCCCCTGGAGCAGTCTGAGTGGAACAGCCCCTGGAGCAGTCTGAGTGGAACAGCCCCTGGAGCTCGCTCGGGGAGGTAATATTCTTACTGAAACGTTGAAAGACATTCAAATAATCATCAGATCAATGTAATATGAAAGAAAGCTTGTTTCTATACAGCATATAGCACTTGTTTTTTCCTCACTCACTGCAAAGCCATTTGTAATGTACTATGAGAATGAAAAAGGTGCGGTAGCCATGGAAACTGTTATCGTTGATCCAGAGACAAGAGCCTTCACAAGGCTGTGCAACTGCTGTGTCTCCTGGCGACTAAGGGAGTCCCTCTGTGAAGAAGTTTCTCCTTTCCAGGGGAAAACGAGGAGATGGCAAGATTTGTTCCTACTTGTAATGCAGGCTCTGGCCAAGAGAGTGATTGATACACGCAACAGTATTTATTTTGCAAAGTGAAAACTGAGAAGTGCTGAGAAGGCATTTTCCATACTAATTTCACAAAGTAGGGGGTATAAGTATTGGCCCTTGGTGGCACCGGTGACATAGTGGAATAGGTAATGGACGACTTTCATTACTCACATCTCCAGACGTTAACTGTGGCAACCTGTCAGAAGTAGCTGTCCCATATATAACCATAGTGTTCCCGCTCCTCCAATATCTTTAAGCGGCTGACAGCTTGGAGCAGGTCAGGTGCCAACGCAAAGGACAGGAGGCTTTAGTTGGTGTAATGGGAAAACAAGGGGAAGGATTTAATCAAATTTCAAATGGAAAGGGGGGATACCTAGTCAGTTGTACAACTGAATGCATTTCAACTGAAATGTGTCTTCCTCATTTAACCCAACCCCTCTGACGCTGCCAATGTTATTACGCCACAGCTTTAAAATGTGCATTTGAAGATTAAACAAAATATATGAGACTTTGAGAGTCAGAAAATAGGCTAATGTGTTTGATTCATTGGGACTACATGTCCATTTCAGTCATTTTGCAGACACTCTTATGCAGAGCGACTAGGGTTAAGTGCCTTGCTCATCGACAGATTTTTCACCAAGTCGGCTCAGGGATTTGAACCAATGACCTTTCGGTTAAAGGCCCAATGTGCTTAATCGCTAGACTACCTGCCACCCTTAAGCTTTAAACCTGGACAATTTTCTCTCCACCAACAAGAGGGGTGTGAACAGTTTGTGTCATGAACAGTGCTTGTGCCCATAGAAATAGACATGGGGGGGCGCGAGATGTTCCCCAATGCTGGAAGGGCCTGAGTGAAAAAGTTTGGGAACCCCTTCTCTACATGTGTTAGGTAGACTTTCTCCTCACAGATTTATGATTCCAGTTTTAAGAAGAAACCCGTGTATGCAGTCAGTAGACAAATAAAACAGATAGGTCTACCTGCCTACTGCAGAAACTGGTTTGATTGAATCATGCTCCCATTTAGTTGTTTTCAAAATTAAATTGGGTCCATTGGATTTTGCACAATGGTACAATAACTGCTGCACCAATTTTAGTCCTTCACCAGTCCTCCTGAAACCTAGATAATTAGCTATCATTAGTATGGTATTAAGACTTTACAATGGCTTGGGAAGACAACTTGTAACACATTTGTTAGTCTGTAAAGCTTATTTCCTGCAATTCTATACATTTTGCCATTTGTCCGTTGGACTACCAGATGGTGAAGCGTGAGTCCAATGGTGGCGAGCTTTATACCAAACCAGCCGATGTTTGGCATTGCGCATGGTGATCTTAGGCTTGTGTGCGGCTGCTCGGCTATGGAAACCCATTTCAGGAAGCTCCCGGGAAACAGTTATTGTGCTGATGTTGCTTCCAGAGGAAGTTTGGAACCCAGTAGTGAGTATTGCAACCAAGGACAGATGATTTTTACGCGCTACATGCTTCAGCACTTGACGGTCCAGTTCTGTGAGCTTCTGTGGCCTGCCACTTCACGGCTTAGCCGTTGCTGCTCCTAGACGTTTCCACTTCACAATAACGGCACCTACAGTTGCCAGGGCAACTCAAGCAGGGCAGAAATTTGATGAACTGAATTGTTGGAAAGGTGGCATCCTAGTATGGTGCCATGTTGAAAGTCACTCTTCAGTAAGGCCATTCTACTGCCAATGATTGTCTCTGGAGATTGCATGGCTGTGTGTACGATTTTATACACCTGTCAGCAAAGGGTGTGGCTGAAATAGCCAAATCCACTAATTTGAAGGGGTGTCCACATACTTTTGTATATACAGTACCAGTCATTCAAGGATTTTCTTTATTTTTACTATTTTCTACATCGTATAATGACAGTGAAGACATCAAAACAATGAAATAACACATATGGCATCATGTAGCAAACAAAAAAGTGTTAATCAAATCAAAATTCATTTGAGATTTGAGATTATTCTATATTATGGCAAAAACAGCTCAAATAAGGAAAAATAAATGACAGTCCATCATTACTTTAAGACATGAAGGCCAGTAAATACAGAACATTTCAAGAACTTTGAAAGTATCTTCAAGTGCAGTCGCAAAAACCACCAAGTGCTATGATGAAACTGTCTCTCATGAGGACCGCCACAGGAAAGGAAAACCCAGAGTTACCTCTGCTGCAGAGGATAAGTTCATTAGAGTTAACTGCACCTCAGATTGCAGCCCAAATAAATGCTTCACAGAGTTCAAGTAAGAGACACATCTCAACATCAACTGTTCAGAGGAGACTGCGTGAATGAAATTGCTGTAAAGAAACCACCACTAAAGGACCAATAAGAATAAGAGACTTGCTTGGGCCAAGAAACACGAGCAATGGACATTAGACCGGTGGAACTCTGTCGTTTGGTCTGATAAGCACAAATTTGAGATTTTTGGTTCCAACCACTGTGTTATTGGGAGACACAGAGTTGGTGAACGGATGATCTACGCATGTGTGGTTCCCACCGTGAAGCATGGAGGAGGAGGTGTGATGGTCTGTGGGTGCTTTGCTGGTGACACTGTGATTTACTTACAATTCAAGGCACACCTAACCAGCATTCTGCAGCGATACGCCATCCCATGGGTTTGCGCTTAGTGGGACTATCATTTGTTTTTCAACAGGACAATGACCCAAAACACACCTCCAGGCTGTGTAAGGACCAAGAAGGAGAGTGATGGTGCTGCATCAGAAGGCCACAATCACCCGAACTCAACCCAATTGGGATGGGTTTGGGTTTGGGATGAGATGGACCACAGAGTGAAGGAAAAGCAGCCAACAAGTGCTCAGCATATGTAGGAACTCCTTCAAGACAGTTGGAAAAGCATTCCTCATGAAGCTGGTTGAGAGAATGCCAAGAGTGTGCAAAACTGTCATCAAGATAAAGGGTGGCTACTTTGAAGAATCTCAAATAAAATATTTTTTTTAACACTTTTTTGGTTACTACATTATTCCATATGTGTTATTTCATAGTTTTGATGTCTTCACTATTATTCTACAATGTAGAAAATAGTCAAAATAAAGAAAAAACCCTGGAATGAGTAGGTGTGTCCAAACCTTTGACTGGTACATACACAAACATACATATATATATATATATATATAGACACAAATATTGGGAGAGGGGGGACTGCCCCGCCCCCCCAGCCAACCCCTCAGGCGCGCCCCAGAGTTTGGGAACCACTCACGTAGAGTACCAAAAACCTTTCTAAAATGAATTGACTTCAGGGAAAAGGTATATGCCACACACACACACACACACACACACACACACACACACACACACACACACACACACACACACACACACACACACACACACACACACACACACACACACAGGTGGATTTGATTGAATTCACCCTCGGGAAGTGATAAATGAGCAATGAAAATAGAATTAGCAGAACTGTCATCTGTATGCTAAATGTTTACACTGAACCAGCCCCTATGATATACACTGTATGACCACTATTGACCTGTTCTGAATGTTTTTATTATGAACTGAACATGATGTATTGCATTTCTTCTCAGTCTATAGAATATTGCCTACATGCAGTAAGAGTGAACTGCTAGAATGATTAAGGAACAATGTGGCTAAATGTAATACGATCAACAGATCTTTAGAAACTAAGGGTTTATTCGTTTCAAGCTTTAGGTGGGAGGGGTTTGTATGGTAATGATATGTATTGAATTGCCATACACCTGTCCGGCACCCAGACAGTCTCAGTAAGATTAATGCACACTCATGGAGTCTCAGACAGTAGTGTATGCTTGTCTTGCTGCAAGGGTTAGCTGCTGTGACTCAACATGCAATGACACCATAGCTCCTAGACAAAAGCACAATATTCCAACTAATCACTAATGTGCAACAAACAATGTTCCATAATAATAGCGTGTAAGTGATTGATGTGATTGGATTGGTTATTTGCTAGTTATAAAGCCACTTCATTATAAAAAAAACATTTTTTAAATATGTTGTCTGTCATGTCCGTCATTTAAATTAACTTAAAAACAAAAAAACATAACACATCTAGAAAATGGCATTTCGATTGACATTTGGCGCACTGCACCTGTGGCTAGATAGCAATTATTCCTATTAGGCTGTTTGGCAAATGGAAAATTTGGCAAATTTAAAATTCATGTCACACACATCTGCTCACAGACACTATGGTGGCACCCAGCAACCATCCAGGCGTTAACATGATGCCCAGCATAGGATACTATACAGTAGAAGCGCGCATCCTACCTTGCACGACTACTACCTCCGTATTGAAAGACACCTCTTTGTTTGAAGAGCTCGGAGTGGGTTCATCTCCCTCGAACAGTTGGTTCACCTCGCCCTGGATGTCTGACACGTTACGGCCGCTGTCGCTCTTGGAAAAGGCGGTCACGGTAAACCTCTGGCTCATGGTGTCTCCGGTGGTACCTCACAACCGCGAAACGAGCGGCGAGTCTCCTGCCTTGGCGGCGCACCCGTGGAGGAATTCACCGAGGATGCAGATGGAGACGCAGATCGAAGCTTCTGACAGCTGTTGAGAAGGCTGTACACCGACCCAAGCGATTGTCCTCGGTATCATTGACTAGATCTCTATCAGCAACAAGTTTCCCTCTCTCTTGTCTTTGGAAACTGCGGCGTTTTGTTCGTTGATATGAGGTATTGAATGATGAGAATAAGCTATCACATCAACCAGTGTCTGGAAACGGTTGTGCACCTGGGTCCTAAAGCCGGTGTGATATAGGTAAATAGATAGAATAGATAGCCATACCTTTTACCATGAATAACAATGTTCCCTTTACCATGAATGACAATGTTCCCTTTGTGCGTCTAACCATGTGCATTAGCCCCATAATGTAAGCAATGCCACTTTTATAGTTATCTCCCTTATTGCCTATAAGTCATTTAATGTATTATGTAAAGAAATGAGAGGTAATGAAGTATCCAATTTCTTGATAGGCTATGCAGTGTTTGAAATAAGAATGTTCCTACACTGAATAAAAATATAAATGTGAAGTGTTGGTCAAATAATTTATGAGCAGAAATTAAAGATCCCAGAAATGTTCAATACGCACCAAAAGCTTATTTCTCTCAAATGTTGTGCTAAAATGTGTAACTTCCCTGTTAGTGAGCATTTCGCCTTGTCAAGATAATCCATCCACCTGACAGGTGTGGCATATCAAGAAGCTGATTAAACAGCATGATCATTACACAGGTGCGTCTTGTGTTTGGGTACAATAAAATGTGCAGTTTTGTCACACAACAATGTCTCAAGCTTTGAGAGAGCGTGCAATTGCCATATTGACTGCAGGAATGTCCACTAGAGCTGTTGCCAGATAATGTAATGTTTATTTCTCTACCATAAGCCGCCTCCAACATTGTTTTAGAGAATTTGGAAGTACGTCCAACTGGCCTCATAAACGCAGACCATGTGTAACCATGCCAGCCCAGGACATCCACATCCAGCTTCTTCACCTGTGGGATCTTCTGAGACCAGCCACCCGGACAGCTGATGAAACTATGGGTTTGCACAGCCAAAGCATTTCTGAACAAATTGTCATAAACCGGCTCAGGGAAGCTCATCTGTGTACTCGTCGTCCTCACCAGGGTCTTGACTTGACTGCAGTTCAGCATCATAACCGACTTCAGTGGGAAAATGCTCACTTTCGATGGCCGCTGAAGAAGTGTGCTCTTCACGGATCAGGCCCGGTTTCAACTGTACCGGGCAGATGGCAGACAGCGTGTATGGCGTTGTGTGGGTGAGTGGTTTGCTGATGTCAACGTTGTGAACAGAGGGCCCCATGGTGGCGGTGGGGTTATGGTATGGGCAGGCATAAGCTATGGACAACGAACACAATTGCATTTTATCGATGGCAATTTGAATGCACAGAGATAACGTGGCGGGATCCTGAGGCCCATTGTCGTGCCATTCATCCACCTCCATCACCTCATGTTTCACCATGATGATGCATGACCCCATGTCGCAAGGATCTGTACACAATTCATGGAAGCTAAAAATATCAAATTTCTTCCATAGCCTGCGTACTCAGCTGACATGTCACCCATTGAGCACGTTTGGGATGCTCTGGATCAATATGTACAACAGCGTGTTCCAGTTCCCACCAATATCCAGCAACTTCGTACAGACATAGAAGAGGAGAAGGACAACATTCTACAGGTCACAATCAGCAGCCTGATCAACTCTATAGGAAGGAGATGTGTCACGCTGCATGAGGCAAATGGTGGTCACACCAGATACTGACAGGTTTTCTGATCCATGCTCCTACCTTTTTTAAAGGCATGTGACACAACAGATGCATATCTGTAATCCCATTTATGTTGTCACGTGTGCTCCCTCTCCGTCCTCTAGGTCACCAGGCTGCTCGTTATGGCGCACGCCTGTCACCATCAGGACTCCATCACCTCCTTGATTACCTGCCATATATATGTCACTCCCTTTGGTTCCTTCCCCAGGCGTTATTGTTTTAGTGTTTCATGGCCGTGTGTTCGAGTTTCTTGGTTTGTATTATGTTACGTTTATTTATTAAAACCCTCACTCCCTGAACTTGCTTCCCGACTCTCAGCGCACTTGTTACACATGTGAAATCCATAGATTAGGGCATAATGAATTCATTCAAATTGACTGATTTCCTTATATGATGTGTAACTCAGTAAAATCTCTGAAATTGTTGTTTGTATTTTTGTTCAGTGTATTTTCACAAAATAGCAGTGGAGGAAAAAGTACTGACTTGTCATACTTGTGTAAAAGTTTCAATATCTTAATAGAAAATGACTCAAGTAAAAGTCACCCAGTAAAATTCTACTTGAGTAGAAGTCTAAAAGTATTTGGTTTCAAATATACTTAAGTATCAAAAGTAAATGTAATTGCTAAAATACACTTAAGTATCAAAAGTTAAAGTATGCATAATAAAACATTCCTTATATTAAGCAAACCAGACGCCACAATTGCCTTGTTTTTTCAATTTACGGATAGCCAGAGGCACACTCCAACACTCAGACATCATTTACAAACAAAGCATGTGTGTTTAGTGAGTCTGCCAGATCAGAGGCATTGGGGATGACCAGGGATGGTCTCTTGAGAAGTGTGTGAATTTAACCGTTTTCTGTCCTGCTAAGCATTCAAAATGTATTGAGTACTTTTGGGTGTCAGGGAAAATATATGGAGTAAAAAGTACATTATTTTATTTAGGAATGTACTGAAGTAAAAGTAAAAGTAATCAAAAATATAAATAATAAAGTAAAGTACAGATACCCCAAAAAACGATTTAAGTAGTACTTTAAAGTGGTTTTACTTAAGTACTTTACACCACGGCCTATTCATACCAGTATAATAGTAATAATAATAATATAGTATTATTAATATATGCATGTATATTAAATAATTGTATTATTATTAGTATTGTTACGGTAGTTTAGTCTGCCTTCGACCTACTCATTACCACAACTATAGAATAATGACTTTACCACAATGGAATCACATGACTAAGTTTGAGGGAACGCCATGGGTAGTTACACATTGTTTGCATTGGAACGTTTGCATTGAATGGTTGTTGGGACTCGTGTGGAGCCTACCTTTTATGCAAGTTATGTTTTTATTATCAAAATCTTTATTGTAACGTTAATGTAGCCTACTCTGGAATATTTTGTAGTATTTTATTTTAACTTGAATTTGAAGCATTGTGCATTGTCCGTGCATTGTGGACTTTGCACGGACATAAACGAAGTTGTGTAAGGTTTCGTTATTGAAAAATTACTTTTTCCAGAGCCTACGCCTTTTTAACGTTACGTTGTATCCTTTCTGCAGTTGTTGAATTTTGCCTATATTTAATCCGTAGTCACAAGGCTGGAATTGGAACAGAAGGCTGGAAGTACACAGACAATCTAAAAAAAAAGTAAGGGTGTTTTTTTGTGAGTGACGTTTCAGTTTTGAGCAGTGAGTTTAGTCAACAAGGCCTACATCAGACATGTTAATTATGCTGATGATGTACCCTCAAAATTGAGACGTTCTTACTCAGCCGATGCCAAGGATCTCAACTCCATAATTATTTCATCCACGGAGTTGAGCGCAGACTATAGCGTTTTCAAACGAATCGTTCGAGTCACTATGCAGTCAATACTTCACAATCCGTGTACCCATGTTTGTCCTCTGTTGTTGCGTGCTTTGTTTCCTGAAACCGATACGTTAAAACGTTAATAAAATACAACCACCGACTCTTTCCTTGTTGAGATTCAGTTGGCACATGCGCATTCCCGAGTTGCCATTTTAGAGCAACAGCAATTAGTAACAGTTGATGGTTGTATTTGACTAACGTTTTATTATAAGGGTTTATAACAAATATATGGATTTCTGCAAACAAGGAAAGGCACACAAGAACAGAAGACAAACATAGGTACATGGTAAAGGTTTAAGAATTTACATTTTGAAGTATCGACTGCATAGCAACTCGGGAAGGAGTCAGATGTTCATTCTAAAAACTCTAGTCTGCACTTAACTCCGTGGATGAAGTCATTGTAAAGTTGAGGTACTTGGCAAGATCAGCCCTGACCTACTAGTGGGTCGATATGACATTGGTATTACACGTTTGAAATGCATGTAGTGGCCTAGTGGATTTGACATTGGTATTACATATGTGAACATGAAATTGTAATAACGAGTTTAACATGCAAAATATATTTGAATGATGGTGACTTTGTAGTCAATTACCCTATCAGCATTATACATTGTATGTTGTTTAGTAACAGTAAATACATTTAGAATAAGACACCAGATAGATATATAGGTTTCACTGAGAACTGTATTGTTTGGAGAATTGAAGTCTACCCACAACTTTTGTTACTGTGTTTTTATTTCCATACATTTTCATTGAATTCATTCAATATAGTATAGTACTAAAGTATAGTATGGTATAATACTGTGGAACATTCCACAGTTTGTAACTACACCTTATGGGGATGTCTAATCATATGAAATATTTCCTCCCAATAGTGCATTTGGTGGTCCGACGATACAGGCCCTCCGACAAGGATGCTGTTTTAACCCTGTTCTGTGATGGCATCTTGGAGCACATCAACCCTTCGTTCTACAACGCCATTAGCAACCCTGTCAATGTGGGCGTCGCCCTGTTCCTTTCTATGGCTGGGTACATGCTGGGAGGTGGGTCTACTCTCTGGGCCTTGCTGTCGGCTGGAGCCTGGGTAGGTCTGGTCTACTACTGCTGCAGCCAACTGTACGCTAGCTTCGTCAGAGAGAGGCTGCGCACGGACATGCAGGACATTCCAGGATGCTACCTGAGCCACCCCGACAACTGCTTCTGGGTGGCTGAGACTGAGGTCAACGGCTGGGTTGAGATTTTAGGTATGGTGGCCGTTGTGGCCAAAAAGGTGGTGGGCGGAAGAGACGGGGAGATGAGCGGTGAACTATTCAGGATGATTGTATCGACGAAGTGTCGTCGGACAGGACTCGGTTCCAGGATGACCCAGACCGTTATTGACTTTTGTAAAGAGCGAGGGTTCTCTAAGGTCGTCCTGGAAACCAGTTCCACCCAGACTTCTGCAGTGGCCCTGTATAAGAAACTGGGCTTCTCACACATCCTGTCACACACCAAGACGTACTCTCCTGAATGGATGACAATTATATCCCGAGTCACCATTCTGAAGATGGAAAAAGTCATATAGACAAGACGTACTCTCCTGAATGGATGACAATTGTATCCCGAGTCACCATTCTGAAGATGGAAAAAGTCATATAGTCCTTCTCATGCTTTTGTATAGTAAGTGTTAAGACGTGCAACTTTTTGGTTCTGAAGCACAGATTAGATGTCTTTGAGACAAGAATTAGATGCAATACCGTAGGCCTACATTAGTAACTAGATCGAATAAGCAAAGGTATAAATATAAAATAAAATGGTATAATGTAGCCTATTGGAATATGTTTGAAAAATATGTATTTTCCCCTTTCGGGTTTCACACTTGTGAGTTGCGACCCTCGCAAAACATTCTCATGGAGGGGGGTTGGGAAACTGCTCTCTCATTGCCACCACCAGCAAAAGAGTTTTCTCCCTAATTGTCTTCCCTATGACCCATGGCTCTCCAAACCTGTTCCTGTAGGTTTTCACTACAACCCCACTTATAACTAAACTGATTAGGGTTTATCAATCAGCTAATTATTAGAATCAGCTGCACTAGATTAGAGTTGGTATGAAAATCTACAGGACGTAGGTAGTTCTCCAGGAACAGAATCGGAGAGCCCTACATTAATTTATATATATATATATATATATGACCTATATATATATACTATGACCTATATGTACTCTATATACTATATGACCAATATGTACTATAGTCCGGGCTCTGTCTGGGCCACTCAAGGACATTCAGAGACTTATTTTGTCCCCCTACACCAAACGCGATCACGACACGCAGGTTAAAATATCAAAACAAACTCTGAACCAATGACATTAATTTGGGGACAGGTCGAAAAGCATTAAACATGTATGGCAATTTAGCTAGTATTGCTAGCTAATTTGTCCTATTTAGCTAGCTTGTTGTTGCTAGATAATTTGTCCTGAGATATAAACATTGAGTTGTTATTTTACATAAAACGGCCAATCGAATCGTTTCTAGTCATCTCTCCTCCTTCCAGGCTTCATCATCTTTGAACTTATATGGTGATTGGCATCTAAACTTTCATAGTATTACCATGACTACCGTCAAAACATTTAGTCTTTCAATCACCCACGTGGGTATAACCAATGAGGAGATGGCACGTGAGTACCTGCTTCTATAAACCAATGAGGAGATGGGAGAGGCAGGACATTCAGTGCGATCTGCGTCAGAAATAGAAAGGAGTTCTATTTTAGCCCGTGGCAACGCAGACGCTTGTTGGCGCGCGTGAGCAGTGTGGGTGCAATAATTGAATAACATGGATTTCTATATTTATTTTGCAACGCTCCCGCACGCGACGTGTCCGGTCTGGTCAGCATGTGAGAGTCTTTAGGTGCCTTTTGGCAAACTCCAAGCAGGCTGTCATGTGCCTTTTACTTAGGAGTGGATTCTGTCTGGCCACTCTACCATAAATGCCTGATTGGTAGAGTGCTGCAGAGTCCTTCTAGAAGGTTTTCCCATCTCGACCGAGGAACTCTGAGTGACCATTGGGTTCTTGGTCACCTCCTTGACCAAGGCCCTTCTCCCCTGATTGCTCAGTTTGGCCAGGCGACCAGCTCTAAGAAGAGTCTTGGTGGTTCCAAACTTCTTACATTTAATAATGATGGAGGCCACGGTGTTCTTGGGGACCTTCAATGCTGCAGAATTGTTTTGGTACTCTTCCCCAGATCTGTGCCTCGACACAATCCTGTTTCAGAGGTCTACGGACAATTCCTTCGACCTCATGGCTTGGTTTTTGCTCTGACATGCACTGTTAACTGTGGGACCTTATATAGACAGGTGTGTGCCTTTCCAAATCATGTCCAATCAATTGAATTTACCACAGGTGGACTCCGATCAAGTTGTAAAAACATCGTCTGAATGATGATCAATAAAAACAGGATACACCTGAGTTCTATTTCGAGTCTCATAGCAAACGGTCTGAATACTTACGTAAATAAGGTATTTCTGTTTTTTATTTTTAATACATTTGCAAAAATTTCTATAAACCTGTTTTCACTTTGACATTATGGGGTATTGTGTGTAGATTGATGAGGAACGGAGAAAAGTACAGAGATCCTTGATGAAAACCTGTTACAGAGTGTTCAGGACCTTAGACTGGGGTGAAGGGTCACCTTCCAACAGAACAACGACCCAAAGCACACAGCAAAGAGAAACACGGGAGTGGCTTCAGGACAAGTCTCTGAATGTCATTACATGTCCTCCTCATCCAAAATGACAGAGCTTGAGAGGATCTGCAGAGAAGAATGGGAGAAACTTCCCAAATACAGGTGTGCCAAGCTTCTAGCGTCATACCTAAGAAGATTCAAGGCTGTAATCGCTGCCAACAGTGCTTCAACAAAGTACTGAGTAAATGTGATATTTCATTTATTGATTTTAAATACATTTTTATACATTTGCCAACATTTCTAAAAACCTGTATGTGTAGATTGATGAGGGAAAAAAATGTTTTAATCCATTCTAGAATAAGGCTGTAATGTAACACAATGTGGAAAAAGTAAAAGGGGTCTGAATGCTTTTCGAATGCACCGTTTACTCTCAGAACAGCCTCGATTCGTTGGGGCATGGGCATGGACTCTACAAGGTTTCGAAAGCGTTCCACAGGGATGCTAACCCATGTTGACTCCAATGCTTCCCACAGTTGTGTCAAGTTGGCTGAATATCCTCTGGGTGGTGGATCATTCTTGACACATACAGGAAACTGTTTGAAAAACCTATCAGCGTTGCAGTTCTTGACACAGTTAAACCGGTGTACCTGACACCTTCTACCATACAAACATGCTTACATGTTTTGTCTTACCCATTCACCCTCTGAATGGCACACATACTTGTACACAATCCATGCCTCAATTATCTCAAGGCTTAAAAATCCTCCTTAATTCCTGCAGTCAAATGACCTAGTGACTCATGGGTGGAATGTATTTTTCATAATTTCATAATTAAACATTATTTGAAGTGTTTCTATGTCAAACTATTTTGTTAAATTTCAGTCTTCTGTGATGTATATAAAGCTTAACACATTTCAACTCTATATCTGACATGGTACAGGTGTATTTTTTTAAAGCCCATAACCATGTGTGTGAGGTGTATACTTTTGTTTCGAAGTAGATTTGTTTAAGACTACCAAGAAACGCTGTTTGTGACCCTGATTTAGCCCATTGCAGTAAAAAATGTACCTGTCTCCTCCCCTTCATCTACACTGTTTGAAGTGGATTTAACAGGGGACATCAATAAGGGATCATAACTTTCACCTGGTCAGTCTATGTCATGGAAGAGCAGATGTTTGAATCCAGGCTGTATCACATCCAGCTGTGATTAGGAGTTCCATAGGGTGGAACACAATTGGCCTAGTGTTGTCCGGGGTTTTGCCGGGGTCATTGTTAATAACAATTTATTCTTAATCTTCTTGCCTAGTTAAATAAAGGTTCAATGTAAAACAATAAAATCGTATGTGGTCAATCTTGTGCCGTGTGCCTGAAGCCGATGCCAGCCAGATCACAATCTTGGTTTTAATGTTTCGTCATCATCATCATTCACCAAAGAAGCCTAATTGAATCTTAAATCACACAAAATGTGTGTTTTCTTGCTGTTGTTGGCAAGACTAGTCGTTAATTGAAACATGAAGTTTGAAGTACCCTCCATAAATTTAAGCTTGAATGTATTGTTTGTCTAATAGTGAGACGTCCAGATTTTTGCTCTCTGTTCGGCACTAACAGATTCTGGTGTATTACGAAGACTCACGGAGGGGTACTCAGTTTTCTCTGCTCTATATATAGTAGCCATTCATCTTTGACACATATGGTAAACAATGGGAACTAATGGCTAGTCATTATAATCATTTTTAATAACTCATTTATTAACATTAATAAATTCAACAGTAATGTACAGGTTACTGACAAAATAAAGGAAACACCAAGTGTCTGATAGGGCCACCACGAGCTGCAAGAACAGCTTCAATGCACCTTGGCATTGATTCTACAAGTGTACACCATTCTTCCACGAGAAATTTGGTGTTTTGTTTATGGTGGTGGAAAATGCTGTCGCATGCCCTGCAGAATCTCCCATAATTTTTCAATTGGGTTGAGATCTGGTGACTGAGACACACACACACTTTAAATGCCCTATGCTCCTCTGAGACCCCTCTTTCAAAGTCACTGAGGTCTCTTCGTATAGCCATGGTAGCTGAAATAATGGGCAACTGATTCCAGTACATAAATATGTATATATCATCATGTGTTTACGTAATTCCTTCATATCTGAGCATTGTTTCAAAAAACAACTATGACTATCAAACTGATATACAATGAATATATTTAATCTGATTTCAAATGGGATCAAGGATTCTGACTGGACCGTCAGAATCAGCAGTATCAGCACAGAGACCAAGGTATTGTAGACTCTCTGGTTCTCCTCTCCGTGCCTGTCTTCCTCTCATCCTAAATGGGTATGGAACACATTTTAAGGGTCATTCGATTGAAGGTGCATGGGCAAAAAAAGAAGACAATGGAAGTGATAATGCACAGATTGCTGACACTTACTGTTTTAATATACATGGATATGTAGTAGATGGCAGAGTTCTATCTCATTTCACAAGCGTCTCAAGAGTATGAGTGCTAATCAAGAATCAGACCCCCCTGTCCATAATCTGATTGAATTTAATCTGATTTAACAGTCAAAACTGATCCAAGGTTAGCACTCCTGTGCAGTATATACTCTGAGACACATTTTGAATAGGGGCCTAGACAGGGTTGTGCTACCACATTTGGGGCCCCAGGGCACCTGTTGTTGTGGAACTCAGCTAAAGTACTGCATTTCACCACATTTTGCCATGGTGCAGAGAGAAAACTGCAGTCTTATAATGCTATTCTACACATTTTGCCATGGTGCAGAGAGAAAACTGTAGTCTTATAATGCTATTCTACACATTTTGCTATGGTGCAGAGAGAAAACTGTAGTCTTATAATGCTATTCTACACATTTTGCCATGGTGCAGAGAGAAAACTAGTTTTATAATGCTATTCTACACATTTTGCCATGCTGCAGAGAGAAAACTGTAGTCTTATAATGCTATTCTACACATTTTGCCATGGTGCAGAGAGAAAACTGTAGTTTTATAATGCTATTCTACACATTTTGCCATGGTGCAGAGAGAAAACTGCAGTTTTATAATGCTATTCTACACGCTTTGTCATGAGGCTAAGTGAAAATGTTGCCGTTTTAAAGCTAATTTCCTGCAATTCTACACCTCCCAGGGTTGTGGGCCCCTTGGAGGTCGGGGCCTGAGTGCTCATTCAATAGTAGAGGAGATTTGTCTTGATTGTGTCATGCTTGACTACTTTATTATGGGGAGATTACAGCAATTAAGCTGGGCAGTGTAGGTTACAGGCACAATAAGACTATGTGAATTAGACCTGGGTTCAAATACTATTTGAAATCATTGCAAATACTTCAGCTGTGCTTGATTGAGTTTGCAAACCCCGCCCACCTGGCACTCCAGGCAGATTTAAGCAAATGCTGAAAGTATTTTAAGACTTCAAATAGCATTTGATCCCAGGTGTGATGTGAAAGTGGTTAACGTACACAGCATAGCCAGTCCTCTTGCTCCACAGTGGCTAACACCGCCTCATTCACTCTATGATAGAGCCGTTCTCCCTCTGGTGTCTGAAAGGTGAAGAGTCCCTCTCCAGTGTCACACATCCTGGGGAAAATACAGTTTACCATTCATTCTGTGAATGGCCTATGAAAAATGTATTTGGTACAGACTCCCAATAGTTACTTACACTTTCAAAAAATGATCATAAATAAGCATTAGCAAATATTTCTAAGCATTACAATCCACAAGAATTATAAAGCATAGAATTGCTTATTCACTAAAGATATTATTTTGTGTAATCCAACAATGTTTCATAATCTTAAATAACACTTTCACTTTCTCTTGAGGACCTCTGACTGGTCAATGGGCTGGATCGGTATCAACCGTCTTACTTTCACCTATTAAGTCATTTCAGATCAGCTGTTTCAGAGCAGTGGTCATTGGTAATGGAGCAGAGCAGCGTGAAGTCCATTGGAGGTTTGGGCTTTTTCCAAATGATCTCTCCTTCCTCCTAAGTATGCTCTAATCACTTCTCTTCAATGATTAGAAATGAAATGACTGGTATAGTAAATATGTCTATTCCCAGTGGCCCATGTCCAAAGAGTCCCAAGACAGGGTATGAACCCTGCATCAATTCTACCCCTAGCAGTATACTGTACACACCTCTTGGTCTATGAGGTCACTTATGTATTTAGATGTATGATGTACGGCTCAACATAGAGTATCCAATAGGAAGACAGCTACAAACTATGTTGACTTGGTTATACAGTATATACATTACATTGGTTAATAAAATTCTTATGAAGTGGTTTTATACCCAGATCCTCACCTCCCAGCTTCAAATGTGAACCAGTTTTGACCCCGACCGTAACGCCGAAGTGACCGCAGTGGCCAGGATGTGATTTTGAGACCAGGGTTCTGGGTGTCCCACAGCAAGAGAGTGTCACAAGTGATCTGTAGATTACATTCCCCACTGAATTCCATACACTGTGATGGCTTCATGAACACGTGGAACTGCTCTGGAAAAGAGAACAGAATACATTGATAAGCCAGAGACAAGGTGCGATCTGTGATATTTATTTTGGTAGTTTAAACTAATTAAATGGAACAATGTTACTTACATTACATAATTCATAGTTTCAAAATGTGGCTAAATATTTAGAGCTTCTATAAATGTGAGTGTTTTTTTTTTCTTTCTTTGAGCCCCGTCCCTCAGCTTTATATCACGCCAAGTGTAGTCGGCTTGTTGTTTTTCAGATGGAAAGATTGGGCCTTTAAAGCATGTTGCTCATATTTTTCGACCCATTTATTGAAAGCATTTGATCAGTACAGTAGCTTGTGTCATTGCTGGAGTATTATACGAACGTGGTCTATACCTCTGTGATCTCGATGTAGGCTCATGTTAAATAGGACTGGCTCCTCCAAGGGCAGGTCAGTAATTTTAGTCTCCAGACATTCCATTTGTAGCACATTGCACCATTCTTTGGCGTCCAACTCTGTTAGGAGTTGTTGAACGAAACGCTTTTAGAATGTGCTATACTTGTAAATCATTTCAATTTGTAGTTAGTTGTGTTGACAAAATACATTAGTTCAATTCAGTTCAATTCAATACAACATTAAGTTAATGTTTCCCCAAACTCACCTGAATCACATGCAAACGCCTTTGGTGAGTCATCATTGAACGTCAGAACCACAGCGTGTTTCTTTTTATCCCGTGGGGGTCTGGTAACATTTCTTATTTTTGTGAGGTCTGTCACCTGAAAGAATATAGGACACATGACACAATATTGGCCCTGTTTGTTGCTCCCAAAAGTTCTCTTTAATAATAAAGCGTTCATTATATAATAACAACCCTTCAACCAACACAGTCTTTATCAGATTGTTGAAACTATAGAATTACCCATATAACTTTTAATAGGATCTCTGTGGTTGAAACATAGTTATTTCATCTCTACTAAGCCACAAAGCTATATGTCAATTTCAGCTCACGGCAAGCAAACAGTGAGCCAATCTTCTTTATACTTCTAAATATATATCTCTTCTCATTTAATTGTCGAGACCATGTGGTACATTTGAGTGTGCAATGACTCTCATTTTCACAAATCAACAAAATAACCACAACTCTCAATGTTATTGATAATCATGGGGGGGATAATAATCTCCAAAGAAAACCACAGTGGTACACCACTCCAGTACTTCAGTTTGATTGCTTACTTTGTGGTGACATTGGCAGTTAGCCGCCTGTTCATTTGAGAACCTCTCCAATCTCTTGGGTCCTTTACTGGAGTCTCTTCTTAGAACAAGCCAGAACCTCCGATAGATCTGGACAAAACAGAGAATGATTGAGAAAAGAGTTCATCCACGTTGGGTCCAATGACTTGGTCTGAGGCTGGTTTGAAAACAGGCACTTACCCATAAATGCTTGCTGCGAAAATACACATATCCCTGTTTAACAATGTCATTAAAATACAAATCCATTGCTTGAACCCACCATCAGACACTCATGCTTGGGAGAAACTGGCACACAGAAGTCCCTTTGCTCTCTCTTTATCATGTGTCTCCTCCCGTCTCTGATTTGACAATACAACGCAGTGTAACGCAGGAGTAACGCTATAGCCCAATGCTCATGGGACTATTATGGGACTGGTCTCCTTCTGTGATGTAGATATTATGGGTGAGGCGGTTGGGGGGGGTGAGAGAGGGGAGAGAGAGAGAGACAGTGAGTCTGAAGTTTATATTCGGTAGGGAAGGATCTCGTCCAAAGAACCAGGATTCTCACAGGACCTCTAATTAGTAGCCTGTCAGCCTTGAGACTTAAATATAAACACAAATAAATATATCCTCGATCAAACCCTGTCGCTGTCTGTTTTCCTATTTAAGTGAATCGTGTTAGAAGCAACTCTCCCAACCGTTGCTACGGTACAATCTAGCCTCCTTAATTTCAACTCTGGACCTAGAAGCCAGTTCCACTGACGTTTATTATTATTATTTCCCCCTAACCCTACCACCCCTCCCTTAATTGGAGTAAACTGATGGACAACAACATCTAGGCTTCTACTTCCAGCTTATACATATTATATTCATATTACGGACACAGTATATTTTACATTAGTTATCTTTTGTTTGTTTTTAGTCCGATCCTTCAGCTACCCTCAACCCCTCCCATCTATCTCTGAAGACCATCTCGTTTTCTATTTGCCATATATTTTTCAACTGTGCTGTGATGTTTCACAAAAGTTCTGAACCTTTCTATTCTCATAGTTTCTACATTTCTACATTGTAATTTAAAGAAACATTTTTTTTCTAAGAGTATTATATTATCAATCGATTAACTTTCAGATCACCCAGCAGTGCTATTTGAAGAATTAACTCCAGGTAAATCTTGCAATTCTTCGGCCATTCCTGAACGTGCGACCAAAAACAAGCTACATTTGGACAGTACCAAAACAAATTATCTAGTGATTCTGTCTCTTTATAGCAAAATCTGCAGAGCTGAGATGGTTGTATCCCCCATATATACAGTAGCAGTCAAAAGTTTGGACACACCTACTCACCTCCAGGCTGTTTAAGGGCTATTTGACAAAGAAGGAGAGTGATGGAGTGCTGCATCAGATGACCTGGCCTCCACAATCACCGACATCAACCCAATTGAGATGGTTTGAGATGAGGTGGACCACAGAGTGAAGGATTAACAGCCAACAAGTGCTCAGCATATGTGGGAACTCCTTCAAGACTGTTGGAATAGCATTCCTCATGAAGCTGGTTGAGAGAATGCCAAGAGTGTGCAAAGTTGTCATCAAAGCAAAGGGTGGCTACTTTGAAGAATCTCAAATATAAAATATATTTTGAACACTTTTTTGTTTACTACATGATTCCATATGTGTTATTTCATAGTTTTGATGTCTTCACTATTAATGTACAATGTAGAAAATAGTACAAATAAAGAAAAACCCTTAAATGAGTAGGTGTGTCCAAATTCTTGACTGGTACTATATATAAGAATTTTGTATAATCATTTAAATTGAAAAACTGTGTCCCCACTGCCTTTTTTCATTGTTCTCCTCCAGTCAGGGACCGATTTAGACCTGGGCCACCAATGAATTATCAGGTAGAACAGAAAAACATCATGTTCCAGACCTCATAGGGTAACAACCTATTCAGCCCTTTCCCAAGCAGGATTACCCCTAATGCAGACTTAGACTATGATCCAATATGTTATCCTTGTTTTGAACAGGATTACCCCTAATGCAGACTTCGACTATGATCCAATATGTTATCCTTGTTTTGAACAGGATTACCCCTAATGCAGACTACGACTATGATCTAATATGTTATCCTTGTTTTGAACAGGATAACCCCTAATGCAGACTTCGACTATGATCTAATATGTTATCCTTGTTTTGAAAAGGATAACCCCTAATGCAGACTTCGACTATGATCTAATATGTTATCCTTGTTTTGAACAGGATAACCCCTAATGCAGACTTAGACTATGATCTAATATGTTATCCTTGTTTTGAAAAGGATAACCCCTAATGCAGACTTCGACTATGATCCAATATGTTATCCTTGTTTTGAACAGGATTACCCCTAATGCAGACTACGACTATGATCTAATATGTTATCCTTGTTTTGAACAGGATAACCCCTAATGCAGACTTCGACTATGATCTAATATGTTATCCTTGTTTTGAACAGGGTAACCCCTAATGCAGACTACGACTATGATCTAATATGTTATCCTTGTTTTGAACAGGATAACCCCTAATGCAGACTACGACTATGATCTAATATGTTATCCTTGTTTTGAACAGGATAACCCCTAATGCAGACTTCGACTATGATCTAATATGTTATCCTTGTTTTGAACAGGATTACCCCTAATGCAGACTACGACTATGATCTAATATGTTATCCTTGTTTTGAACAGGATTACCCCTAATGCAGACTTCGACTATGATCTAATATGTTATCCTTGTTTTGAACAGGATTACCCCTAATGCAGACTTCGACTATGATCTAATATGTTATCCTTGTTTTGAACAGGATTACCCCTAATGCAGACTACGACTATGATCTAATATGTTATCCTTGTTTTGAACAGGATAACCCCTAATGCAGACTTCGACTATGATCCAATATGTTATCCTTGTTTTGAAAAGGATAACCCCTAATGCAGACTTTGACTATGATCCAATATGTTATCCTTGTTTTGAACAGGATAACCCCTAATGCAGACTTCGACTATGATCCAATATGTTATCCTTGTTTTGAACAGGATAACCCCTAATGCAGACTTAGACTATGATCTAATATGTTATCCTTGTTTTGAACAGGATAACCCCTAATGCAGACTTAGACTATGATCCAATATGTTATCCTTGTTTTGAACAGGATAACCCCTAATGCAGACTTAGACTATGATCTAATATGTTATCCTTGTTTTGAACAGGATAACCCCTAATGCAGACTTAGACTATGATCTAATATGTTATCCTTGTTTTGAACAGGATAACCCCTAATGCAGACTTAGACTATGATCTAATATGTTATCCTTGTTTTGAACAGGATTACCCCTAATGCAGACTTAGACTATGATCTAATATGTTATCCTTGTTTTGAACAGGATTACCCCTAATGCAGACTTAGACTATGATCTAATATGTTATCCTTGTTTTGAACAGGATAACCCCTAATGCAGACTTAGACTATGATCTAATATGTTATCCTTGTTTTGAACAGGATAACCCCTAATGCAGACTTCGACTATGATCCAATATGTTATCCTTGTTTTGAACAGGATAACCCCTAATGCAGACTTAGACTATGATCCAATATGTTATCCTTGTTTTGAACAGGATAACCCCTAATGCAGACTTAGACTATGATCTAATATGTTATCCTTGTTTTGAACAGGATTACCCCTAATGCAGACTACGACTATGATCTAATATGTTATCCTTGTTTTGAACAGGATAACCCCTAATGCAGACTTCGACTATGATCTAATATGTTATCCTTGTTTTGAAAAGGATAACCCCTAATGCAGACTTCGACTATGATCCAATATGTTATCCTTGTTTTGAACAGGATAACCCCTAATGCAGACTTAGACTATGATCTAATATGTTATCCTTGTTTTGAACAGGATAACCCCTAATGCAGACTACGACTATGATCTAATATGTTTTCCTTGTTTTGAACAGGATAACCCCTAATGCAGACTTAGACTATGATCTAATATGTTTTCCTTGTTTTACACACACAGTCATCCATACAATAGATATTTTCAGACCACATGTCATTCCAACTCGCCAATGAAATGAGAAAATAAACTCTACACATTCCTTTACACATGCTTGAAATTGAATGAGGACTACCAATGCAGTATTACTTACAGTTATTCTAAAAACAGCCCATTATACTCAGGCATATGTCTATGGGGCGTGAGGTTCACAAAGTCCTATTTAGTAAGGCAGGGTCATCAATTGCTAATGCTAATTCAAGACCTGTGGCCTCTTGCTACCACTACTGCCAACGTCAGCTAACTGTGAGAAACATTTACACACATACCGATGACATGGGCAGTCGTGTGGCGTGTATAAACAGCATTGATACCATGCACTCAACAACTCTTAAAATATAGACTTTTCAGTCTGACTTTAAACAAACTATAACTTATAAAGGCCTTATGAAGCTTCATAGTCCTTTATAAGGCCTACATAGATGCTTCACAAATCATTTATTAGAACAATGATCATGCTATTTACTGTATATGAACCCAAGTTTAGCAAAGCCCGGATATATGATATTAAAACCTGAAACTAAGAACGGATAGTTTACATCTGTTAATCAATTATTTGTATGGCATCTACGTAGGCTTTATAAAGGGCTTATGAAGTTTTTTATCTAGCTGAAATGTATGCACAATGATGATGGGAACACATAATAGGCTAAATGAATAAAAAACTATTAGTATGTCCAGCTTCTCTTCTAGCCTGCTTCCCAGTAGGCTTTTTGAGTATGCTAGAATAGGAAAGGAGTTGTTGATGGTCTATTCTCCCAAAGGAGCGATCCGCCTAAACGTGTAAGTAGGAAAGTAAGAATAGGACGTTTTGTAGTATGTGACATTTCTTAACTTTGAGTCAGGATGCCACACACTCATTTCTGCTTTTCATCTAGTATGAATTTTCAATATACCTAATTACCACTTTTTTTTGTAAGGAAAACTATTTCACTTGTGTTGTACGCAATTATAGGTCATATTTCATAGAAATATGGAGACACTGGACAGTTACTTTACTAGAATGTTCTAAAAATAGTATGTAGTTTGGTTAATAGCTAGTTAATATTTTAGTAAGCAGTAGGCTAGTAGTCATAGGATTATTTATCAGTACTTCCTCTTCCATTAGTTATTGTACCTGACTCAAAATTACAATGTATGTTGACTGATAAGGATCCAACTAGCTAATAAAGAGCTATGTCAAGATGATCGTACCACGGTGATCACACCTTATTCATGCCACCCTGCATCCCACTGCTGGCTTGCCATTGAAGCTAAGCTGTGGTTGGACCTGATCAGTCCACGGATGGGAGACCAGGTGCTGTTGTTGGAGGGCCAGTAGGAGGCACTCTTTCCTTTGGTGTAAAAATAAACAACAATCCCAATGCCCCAGGGCAGTGACATTGCCCTGTGTATGGCGTTGTCTTTCAGATGGAATCTTTTATTGTAAGACTAGGGGTGTTAACCCTGGTGTCCTGGGTAAATTCCTCATCTGTCCCACATGGCCACCTAATCATCCCCAGCTTCCAATTGGCTCATTCACCCCCCATCCCCTGTAATTATTCCCCAGGTTGTTGCTGTAAATTAGAAGGTGTTTTCAGTCAACTTACCTGAAAATCAAGGGTTAATTTAATTATGCCTCTGATACACCAGTCCTCTGACTTTCACAGGACCGCATAGTGACCAGCCCAGGTTTCAAATAGTATCCTGCGTTGTGTTTGCCTGAAGTGTCAAATGTGCTGGGACGGTTCCGCTGTCCACTGAGCCAGGCAAGCTCAATTACTCTAGACTACATCACTTTCAACAGCTTATACTCTTATTATGCATAGCCTTGTACTCACAAAGCAACAAATTACATTTGTTTTGAGTTTAGCTCCACACGCATTTCAGGTGAATGACACTTGGCAGCGGTCCAAAGCAAAGACCATGTTGAGAAACCGAGGGTAAAGTTACTCTCACCTTTGTTATAACACTTGCCAATGTTTTTGTGTGCTTTACGTCAATGCTTTGTCAATGCTTTGAGTTCAAAACTTGTGAAATAGCAGAACATGAGGAAAATATTGAATCTGTGTCAATCAGGTGGTGACAGACAGTCCCTTTTGGGAAAACACATACCGTAAACATGCTGCATGTGTACACAGTGTGATATTTGTATTGGGGAAATCTTTTTTTTTTTGGCAATCTGGTTCTCTTAGACTGGGACTTTAGTCAAATATCATGATAGGTGAAAACACTTTACTTAAGAGGCCACCAATAAGGTCACACATACAGTGTTGTGCAGTCATGCTTCAAATACAGTATCCCCATTATATGTAGTAAAAAAGACATACAATACATTTTTCACTTGAGGTGTGATGAATCTACTTAAAAAGGCATGTTAACCCTCAGAACATATTTTACATAAATGTATTACCAACTGGAGTCATTTTGAAACCTAGAAGAAGCTATTGGAAAAACTAACAATCCTAGCAAAATGTCCACTTAATTATCATCAAAACATCATTAGACATGTACAATAATAAAAATTAAGAAAACAAAGCAGACTGTTATTTTAGCAAAATAACAGTTAATTTGCATATTCTGTCAAACGAAAATCTACATTTTCCCCTTAAATAATGTTGCAGCTTTTTTTTAAAAGTATAATCCACATTAGTACTAAAAAGCAGATGTTATTCTAGTACCATTTCGGTTTTTTTATAATATTTTTTGTAAATATAGATTTTGCCATATTTCTGTGGTAAAAACGACTGCCATTTAAAAGGGTGGTACACCAACATTTGAAATATACTTCAGTTTATTGAAAGAAAAGTGATTAATTCATTGATCCTGCTAGACAATTACCCAAAATATGGCTTTGTTTCTTATTTTAATTTACTTACCCTACAGCCAGCATTATCATTGCTGCTAGTCAAGTAATGGGGTTTGTATTGGTCTATTGCAGGATGTTTCAAAAAGCATGGGCAAATCCTGAAAGTCACTTCAAACCAAATGTTATAGCAACCCAAATACTATAATACGTTGCACATATAGAATATTGTAGGATATTATATAAATTCTGGTATTTATATAACATTTCCTGTAGAATAACTATTTTTCAGGGGGAGATACACACCAATACAGCACTATGTGTACATTCAGAGGGTAGCTGGTGTCTGTTTTACAGTTCTACCAACTATTCATATCCCTGACAGACTTTAATGAGGTAATTGTGATTATACCAAGGTCATGCCTAGTTATAACCAGTTATAACCATAGGAGAGTACACAAGGTGCTTCGTTTCTGCAGGTCACTGATACAGGTCAAAATGACCCCAAAGGACATGCATTTTCTTTAAAGTCCATATTGATACAGAAACACTAAACAATGATCTTGATTCATTAAGAACAAGTTGATTGACAACGTCATGAAAAATTGGGAGTATTTCATAAATCACCTTTGGGCTATGATCAGAAATACGCCTCAAAATGACTCCAGTCGGTAGGTAGTATGAGGGTTAAAAAAGCATGATATGCTATATGATGCTATAACTATATTATAATGATAATACTATTACATTACTACATAATTGTTCTTACTATTTCATTATTACTACATGTATACTGCATAATTTTCTTTCCTGTATCACATTTATTGATTTACAGTAGCATGTCTTTTTGAATTTCCTGTTGTACTCTACTTTTAGCACCCATGTATACTGGAATAAAATGAAACTAAATTAAAACATTATTGTAGACTACAGATTCATAATATTTTCATAATGTCAACGTAAATAATGTAATAGGAAATGATATTATTCAGTCCAAATCAGTTTCTTCTTGTGATACAAGACATCTCGTGACATGACTTGAAGTATATGTTTTGAACAGTAGATGGCAGAAGTACACTATCTTAAATATCCAGCTGTGCATTTCAAATCAGCGTATTTCAAATCAGTGATTTCAAATCAGTGTATTTCAAATCAGTGTATTTCAAATCAGTGTATTTCAAATCAGTGTATTTCAAATTAGTGTATTTCAAATCAGTGTATTTCAAATTAGTGTATTTCAAATCAGTGTATTTCAAATCAAAGGACCATAATAGAGTACTTGCAGCTTTGGGCAATGAATAACAGGTAGACATTACAATGAATAACAGGTAGACATTACAATGAATAACAGGTAGACATTACAGGTAACAACAGGTAGACATTACAATGAATAACAGGTAGACATTACAATGAATAACAGGTAGACATTACAGGTAATAACAGGTAGACATTAGAATGAATAACAGGTAGACATTACAGGTAATAACAGGTAGACATTACAATGAATAACAGGTAGACATTACAATGAATAACAGGTAGACATTACAGGTAATAACAGGTAGACATTACAATGAATAACAGGTAGACATTACAATGAATAACAGGTAGACATTACAATGAATAACAGGTAGACATTACAGGTAATAACAGGTAGACATTACAATGAATAACAGGTAGACATTACAATGAATAACAGGTAGACATTACAGGTAATAACAGGTAGACATTACAATGAATAACAGGTAGACATTACAATGAATAACAGGTAGACATTACAATGAATAACAGGTAGACATTACAGGTAATAACAGGTAGACATTACAATGAATAACAGGTAGACATTACAATGAATAACAGGTAGACATTACAGGTAATAACAGGTAGACATTACAATGAATAACAGGTAGACATTACAATGAATAACAGGTAGACATTACAATGAATAACAGGTAGACATTACAATGAATAACAGGTAGACATTACAGGTAATAACAGGTAGACATTACAATGAATAACAGGTAGACATTACAATGAATAACAGGTAGACATTACAGGTAATAACAGGTAGACATTACAATGAATAACAGGTAGACATTACAATAAATAACAGGTAGACATTACAATAACAGGTAGACATAATACAATGAATAACAGGTAGACATTACAATGAATACAATGAATAACAGGTAGACATTACAATGAATAACATGAATAGACATTACAAGGTAATAACAGGTAGACATTACAATGAATAACAGGTAGACATTACAATGAATAACAGGTAGACATTACAAGGTAATAACAGGTAGACATTACAATGAATAACAGGTAGACATTACAAGGTAATAACAGGTAGACATTACAATGAATAACAGGTAGACATTACATGAATACAGGTAGACATTACAGGAATAACAGGTAGACATTACAGGTGAATAACAGGTAGACATTACAATGAATAACAGGTAGACATTACAATGAATAACAGGAATAGACATTACAATGAATAACAGGTAGACATTACAATGAATAACAGGTAGGAATAACAGGTAGACATTACAATGAATAACAGGTAGACATGAATAACAATAATAACAGGTAGACATTACAATGAATAACAGGTAGACATTACAATGAATAACAGGTAGATTACAGGTAATAACAGGTAGACATTACAATGAATAACAGGTAGACATTACAATGAATAACAGGTAGAATTACAATGAATAAGACATTACAATGAATAACAGGTAGACATGAATAACAGGTAGACATTAATGAATAACAGACATTACAATAGACATTACAATGAATAACAGGTAGACATTACAATGAATAACAGGTAGACATTACAATGTAATAACAGGTAGACATTACAATGAATAACAGGTAGACATTACAATGAATAACAGGTAGACATTACAATGAATAACAGGTAGACATTACATGAATACATAATAACAGGTAGACATTACAATGAATAACAGGTAGACATTACAATGAATAACAGGTAGACATTACAAGGTAATAACAGGTAGACAATGAATAACAGGTAGACATTACAATGAATTACATTAATGAATAACAGGTAGACATTACAATGAATAACAGGTAGACATTACAATGAATAACAGGTAGACATTACAGGTAATAACAGGTAGACATTACAATGAATAACAGGTAGACATTACAATAGAATTACAAGGAAGACATTACAAGGTAATAACAGGTAGACATTACAATGAATAACAGTAGACATTACAAGACATTAGACATTACAATGAATAACAGGTAGACATTACATGAATAACAGGTAGACATTACAATGAATAAAGGAATAACAGGTAGACATTACAATGAATAACAGGTAGACATTACAGGTAATAACAGGTAGACATTACAATGAATAACAGGTAGACATTACAATGAATAACAGGTAGACATTACAATGAATAACAGGAATAAGACATTACAATGAATAACAGTAGACATTACAAGAATAACAGGTAGACATTACAATAATAACAGGTAGACATTACAATGAATAACAGGTAGACATTACAATGAATAACAGGTAGACATTACATGAATAACAGGTAGACATTACAATGAATAACAGGTAGACATTACAATGAATAACAGGTAGACATTACAATGAATAACAGGTAGACATTACATGAATAACAGGTAGACATTACAATGAATAACAGGTAGACATTACAATGAATAACAGGTAGACATTACAAGGTGAATAACAGGTAGACATTACAATGAATAACATGTAGACATTACAGGTAATAACAGGTAGACATTACAATGAATAACAGGTAGACATTACAATGAATAACAGGTAGACATTACAGGTAATAACAGGTAGACATTACAATGAATAACAGGTAGACATTACAGGTAATAACAGGCAGACATTACAGGTAATAACAGGTAGACATTACAATGAATAACAGGTAGACATTACAATGAATAACAGGTAGACATTACAATGAATAACAGGTAGACATTACAGGTAATAACAGGTAGACATTACAATGAATAACAGGTAGACATTACATGAATAACAGGTAGACATTACAGGTAATAACAGGTAGACATTACAATGAATAACAGGTAGACATTACATAATACAATGAATAACAGGTAGACATTACAATGAATAACAGGTAGACATTACAATGAATAACAGGTAGACATTACAATGAATAACAGGTAGACATTAACAGGTAGACAATGAATAACAGGTAGACATTACAGGAATAAATAACAGGTAGACACAATGAATACAATGAATAACAGGTAGACATTACAATGAATAACAGGTAGACATTACAATGAATAACAGGTAGACATTACAATGAATAACAGGTAGACATTACAATGAATAACAGGTAGACATTACAGGTAATAACAGGTAGACACTACAATGAATAACAGGTAGACATTACAATGAATAACAGGTAGACATTACAATGAACAGGAATAACAGGTAGACATACAATGAATAACACAATGAATAACAGGTAGACATTACAATGAATAACAGGTAGACATTACAATGAATAACAGGTAGACATTACAATGAATAACAGGTAGACATTACAATGAATAACAGGTAGACATTACAATGAATAACAGGTAGACATTACAATGAATAACAGGTAGACATTACAATGAATAACAGGTAGACATTACAATGAATAACAGGTAGACATTACAATGAATAACAGGTAGACATTACAAGACATTACAATAATAACAGGTAGACATTACAATGAATAACAGGTAGACATTACAATGAATAACAGGTAGACATTACAATGAATAACAGGTAGACATTACAATGAATAACAGGTAGACATTACAATGAATAACAGGTAGACATTACAGGTAATAACAGGTAGACATTACAAGAATAACATTACAAGGTAATAACAGGTAGACATTACAATGAATAACAGGTAGACATTACAATGAATAACAGGTAGACATTACAATGAATAACAGGTAGACATAACAGGTAGAGAATAACATTACAGGTAATAACAGGTAGACATTACAATGAATAACAGGTAGACATTACATGAATAACAGGAATAACAGGTAGACATTACAATGAATAACAGGTAGACATTACAATGAATAACAGGTAGACATTACAGGTAATAACAGGTAGACATTACAATGAATAACAGGTAGACATTACAATGAATAACAGGTAGACATTACAATGAATAACAGGTAGACATTACAATGAATAACAGGTAGACATTACAATGAATAACAGGTAGACATTACAATGAATAACAGGTAGACATTACATAATAACAGGTAGACATTACAATGAATAACAAGACATTACAATGAATAACAGGTAGACATTACAATGAATAACAGGTAGACATTACAATGAATAAATAGACATTACAGGAATAACAGGTAGACATTACAATGAATAACAGGTAGACATTACAATGAATAACAGGTAGACATTACAATGAATAACAGGTAGACATTACAATGAATAACAGGTAGACATTACAATGAATAACAGGTAGACATTACAATGAATAACAGGTAGACATTACAATGAATAACAGGTAGACATTACAATGAATAACAGGTAGACATTACAATGAATAACAGGTAGACATTACAATGAATAACAGGTAGACATTACAATGAATAACAGGTAGACATTACAATGAATAACAGGTAGACATTACAATGAATAACAGGTAGACATTACAATGAATAACAGGTAGACATTACAATGAATAACAGGTAGACATTACAAGGAATAACAGGTAGACATTACAATGAATAACAGGTAGACATTACAATGAATAACAGGTAGACATTACAATGAATAACAGGTAGACATTACAATGAATAAATAGACAGGTAGACATTACAATGAATAACAGGTAGACATTACAATGAATAACAGGTAGACATTACAATGAATAACATAGACATTACAATGAATAAGAGACATTACAATGAATAACAGGTAGACATTACAATGAATAACAGGTAGACATTACAATGAATAACAGGTAGACATTACAATGAATAACAGGTAGACATTACAATGAATAACAGGTAGACATTACAATGAATAACAGGTAGACATTACAATGAATAACAGGTAGACATTACAATGAATAACAGGTAGACATTACAATGAATAACAGGTAGACATTACAATGAATAACAGGTAGACATTACATGAATACAATGAATAACAGGTAGACATTACAATGAATAACAGGTAGACATTACAGGTAATAACAGGTAGACATTACAATGAATAACAGGTAGACATTACAATGAATAACAGGTAGAGGAATAACAGGTAGACATTACAATGAATAACAGGTAGACATTACAATGAATAACAGGTAGACATTACAATGAATAACAGGTAGACATTACAATGAATAACAGGTAGACATTACAATGAATAACAGGTAGACATTACAATGAATAACAGGTAGACATTACAGGTGAATAACAGGTAGACATTACAATGAATAACAGGTAGACATTACAATGAATAACAGGTAGACATTACAATGAATAACAGGTAGACATTACAATGAATAAAGGTAGACAACAGGTAGACATTACAATGAATAACAGGTAGACATTACAATGAATAACAGGTAGACATTACAATGAATAACAGGTAGACATTACAATGAATAACAGGTAGACATTACAATGAATAACAGGTAGACATTACAATGAATAACAGGTAGACATTACAATGAATAACAGGTAGACATTACAATGAATAACAGGTAGACATTACAATGAATAACAGGTAGACATTACAATGAATAACAGGTAGACATTACAAATACATTACAAGGAATAACAGGTAGACATTACAATGAATAACAGGTAGACATTACAATGAATAACAGGTAGACATTACAATGAATAACAGGTAGACATTACAATGAATAACAGGTAGACATTACAATGAATAACAGGTAGACATTACAGGTAATAACAGGTAGACATTACAATGAATAACAGGTAGACATTACAATGAATAACAGGTAGACATTACAATGAATAACAGGTAGACATTACAATGAATAACAGGTAGACATTACAATGAATAACAGGTAGACATTACAGGTAATAACAGGTAGACATTACAGGTAATAACAGGTAGACATTACATGAATAACAATTGAATAACAGGTAGACATTACAATGAATAACAGGTAGACATTACAGGTAATAACAGGTAGACATTACAATGAATAACAGGTAGACATTACAATGAATAACAGGTAGACATGAATACAATGAATAACAGGTAGACATTACAATGAATAACAGGTAGACATTACATGAATAACAGGTAGACATTGAATAACAGGTAGACATTACAATGAATAACAGGTAGACATTACAATGAATAACAGGTAGACATTACAATGAATAACAGGTAGACATTACAATGAATAACAGGTAGACATTACAATGAATAACAGGTAGACATAATACAGACATTACAATGAATAACAGGTAGACATTACAATGAATAACAGGTAGACATTACAGGTAATAACAGGTAGACATTACAATGAATAACAGGTAGACATTACAATGAATAACAGGTAGACATTACAATGAATAACAGGTAGACATTACAATGAATAACAGGTAGACATTACAATGAATAACAGGTAGACATTACAATGAATAACAGGTAGACATTACAATGAATAACAGGTAGACATTACAATGAATAACAGGTAGACATTACAATGAATAACAGGTAGACATTACAATGAATAACAGGTAGACATTACAATGAATAACAGGTAGACATTACAATGAATAACAGGTAGACATTACAATGAATAAATACAATAATAACAGGTAGACATTACAGGAATAACAGGTAGACATTACAATGAATAACAGGTAGACATTACAATGAATAACAGGTAGACATTACAGGAATAACACATTACAATGAATAACAGGTAGACATTACAATGAAGGTAGACATTAATAACAGGTAGACATTACAATGAATAACAGGTAGACATTACAATGAATAACAGGTAGACATTACAATGAATAACAGGTAGACATTACATGAATAACAGGTAGACATAACAGAATAACAGGTAGACATTACAATGAATAACAGGTAGACATTACAATGAATAACAGGTAGACATTACAATGAATAACAGGTAGACATTACAATGAATAACAGGTAGACATTACAGGTAATAACAGGTAGACATTACAATGAATAACAGGTAGACATTACAATAGACATTACAATGACATAACAGGTAGACATTACAATGAATAACAGGTAGACATTACAATGAATAACAGGTAGACATTACAATGAATAACAGGTAGACATTACAATGAATAACATTACAATGAATAACAGGTAGACATTACAATGAATAACAGGTAGACATTACAATGAATAACAGACATTACAATGAATAACAGGTAGACATTACAGGTAATAACAGGTAGACATTACAATGAATAACAGGTAGACATTACAATGAATAACAGGTAGACATTACAAAGAATAACAGGTAGACATTACAGGTAATAACAGGTAGACATTACAATGAATAACAGGTAGACATTACAATGAATAACAGGTAGACATTACAATGAATAACAGGTAGACATTACAGGTAATAACAGGTAGACATTACAATGAATAACAGGTAGACATTACAATGAATAACAGGTAGACATTACAATGAATAACAGGTAGACATTACAATGAATAACAGGTAGACATTACAATGAATAACAGGTAGACATTACAATGAATAACAGGTAGACATTACAATGAATAACAGGTAGACATTACAATGAATAACAGGTAGACATTACAGGTAATAACAGGTAGACATTACAATGAATAACAGGTAGACATTACAATGAATAACAGGTAGACATTACAATGAATAACAGGTAGACATTACAATGACAATGAATAACAGGTAGACATTACAATGAATAACAGGTAGACATTACAAGGAATAACAGGTAGACATTACAATGAATAACAGGTAGACATTACAATGAATAACAGGTAGACATTACAATGAATAACAAGACATTACAATGAATAACAGGTATTACAATGAATAACAGGTAGACATTACAATGAATAACAGGTAGACATTACAATGAATAACAGGTAGACATTACAATGAATAACAGGTAGACATTACAATGAATAACAGGTAGACATTACAATGAATAACAGGTAGACATTACAATGAATAACAGGTAGACATTACAATGAATAGGTAGACATTAGACATAACAGTAGTAATAAGGTAGACACAATGAATAACAGGTAGACATTACAATGAATAACAGGTAGACATTACAATGAATAACAGGTAGACATTACAATGAATAACAGGTAGACATTACAATGAATAACAGGTAGACATTACAATGAATAACAGGTAGTAGACATTACAATAACAGGTAGACATTACAATGAATAACAGACATTACAATGAATAACAGGTAGACATTACAGGTAATAACAGGTAGACATTACAATGAATAACAGGTAGACATTACAATGAATAACAGGTAGACATTACAGGTAATAACAGGTAGAAATGAATAACAGGTAGAATTACAATGAATAACAGGAATAGACATTACAATGAATAACAGGTAGACATTACAATGAATAACAGGTAGACATTACAGGTAATAACAGGTAGACATTACAATGAATAACAGGTAGACATTACAATGAATAACAGGTAGACATTACAGGTATGAATAACAGGTAGACATTACAATGAATAACAGGTAGACATTACAATGAATAACAGGTAGACATGAATACAATTACAGGAATAACAGGTAGACATTACAATGAATAACAGGTAGACATTACAATGAATAACAGGTAGACATTACAATGAATAACAGGTAGACATTACAGGTAATAACAGGTAGACATTACAATGAATAACAGGTAGACATACAATGAATACAATGAATAACAGGTAGACATTACAATGAATAAATAGACATTACAAGAATAACAGGTAGACATTACAATGAATAACAGGTAGACATTACAATGAATAACAGGTAGACATTACAATGAATAGACATTACAATGAATAACAGGTAGACATTACATGAATAACAGGTAGACATTACAATGAATAACAGTAGACATTAGTAATAACATAGACATTACAATGAATAACAGGTAGACATTACAATGAATAACAGGTAGACATTACAGGTAATAACAGGTAGACATTACAATGAATAACAGGTAGACATTACAATGAATAACAGGTAGACATTACAATGAATAACAGTAGTAGACATTACAATGAATAAATAACAGGAATAACAGACATTACAATGAATAACAGGTAGACATTACAATGAATAACAGGTAGACATTACAATGAATAACAGGTAGACATTACAATGAATAACAGGTAGACATTACAGGTAATAACAGGTAGACATTACAATGAATAACAGGTAGACATTACAATGAATAACAGGTAGACATTACAATGAATAACAGGTAGACATTACAATGAATAACAGGTAGACATTACAGGTAATAACAGGTAGACACTACAATGAATAACAGGTAGACATTACAATGAATAACAGGTAGACATTACAATGAATAACAGGTAGACATTACAATGAATAACAGGTAGACATTACAATGAATAACAGGTAGACATTACAATGAATAACAGGTAGACATTACAATGAATAAATGAATAGACACAATGAATAACAGGTAGACATTACAATGAATAACAGGTAGACATTACAATGAATAACAGGTAGACATTACAATGAATAACAGGTAGACATTACAATGAATAACAGGACATTAATGAATAACAGGTAGACATTACAATGAATAACAGACATTACAATGAATAGAGACATTACAATGAATAACAGGTAGACATTACAATGAATAACATAGACATTACAATGAATAACAGGTAGACATTACAATGAATAACAGGTAGACATTACAATGAATAACAGGTAGACATTATGAATAACAGGTAGACATTGAATAACAGGTAGACATTACAATGAATAACAGGTAGACATTACAATGAATAACAGGTAGACATTACAATTAACAGGTAGACATTACAAGGAATAACAGGTAGACATTACAATGAATAACAGGTAGACATTACAATGAATAACAGGTAGACATTACAATGAATAACAGGTAGACATTACAATGAATAACAGGTAGACATTACAATGAATAACAGGTAGACATTACAGGTAATAACAGGTAGACACTACAATGAATAACAGGTAGACATTACAATGAATAACAGGTAGACATTACAATGAATAACAGGTAGACATTACAATGAATAACAGGTAGACATTACAATGAATAACAGGTAGACATTACAGGTAATAACAGGTAGACATTACAATGAATAACAGGTAGACATTACAATGAATAACAGGTAGACATTACAAGGTAATAACAGGTAGACATTACAAGGAATAAATAGACATTACAATGAATAACAGGTAGACATTACAATGAATAACAGGTAGACATTACAATGAATAACAGGTAGACATTACAATGAATAACAGGTAGACATTACAATGAATAACAGGTAGACATTACAAGGAATAACAGGTAGACATTACAATGAATAACAGGTAGACATTACAATGAATAACAGGTAGACATTACATGAATAACAGGTAGACATTACAATGAATAACAGGTAGACATTACAATGAATAACAGGTAGACATTACATGAATAACAGGTAGACATTACAATGAATAACAGGTAGACATTACAATGAATAACAGGTAGACATTACAATGAATAACAGGTAGACATTACAATGAATAACAGGTAGACATTACAATGAATAACAGGTAGACATTACAATGAATAACAGGTAGACATTACAGGAATAACATTACAATGAATAACAGGTAGACATTACAAGACATTACAATGAATAACAGGTAGACATTACAATGAATAACAGGTAGACATTACAATGAATAACAGGTAGACATTACAATGAATAACAGGTAGACATTACAATGAATAACAGGTAGACATTACATGAATAACAGGTAGAATAACAGGAATAACAGACATTACAATGAATAACAGGTAGACATTACAATGAATAACAGGTAGACATTACAATGAATAACAGACATTACAATGAATAACAGGTAGACATTACAATGAGGTAGACATTACAATGAATAACAGGTAGACATTACAATGAATAACAGGTAGGAATAAGAGGTAGACATTACAATGAATAACAGGTAGACATTACAATGAATAACACATTGAATAACAGGTAGACATTACAATGAATAACAGGTAGACATTACAATGAATAACAGGTAGACATTACAATGAATAACAGGTAGACATTACAATGAATAACAGGTAGACATTACAATGAATAACAGGTAGACATTACAATGAATAACAGGTAGACATTACAATGAATAACAGGTAGACATTACAATGAATAACAGGTAGACATTACAATGAATAACAGGTAGACATTACAATGAATAACAGGTAGACATTACAATGAATAACAGGTAGACATTACAATGAATAACAGGTAGACATTACAATGAATAACAGGTAGACATTACAATGAATAACAGACATTACAATGAATAACAGGTAGACATTACAGGTAATAACAGGTAGACATGAATACAGACATTACAATAATAACAGGTAGACATTACAGGTGAATAACATTAGACATTACAATGAATAACAGGTAGACATTACAATGAATAACAGGTAGACATTACAATGAATAACAGGTAGACATTACAGGTAATAACAGGTAGACATTACAATGAATAACAGGTAGACATTACATGAATAACAGGTAGACATAACAGGAATAACAGTAGACATTACAATGAATAACAGGTAGACATTACAATGAATAACAGGTAGACATTACAATGAATAACAGGTAGACATTACAGGTAATAACAGGTAGACATTACAATGAATAACAGGTAGACATTACATGAATAACAATGAATAACAGGTAGACATTACAATGAATAACAGGTAGACATTACAATGAATAACAGGTAGACATTACAATGAATATTACAATGAAGGTAGACATTACAATGAATAACAGGTAGACATTACAATGAATAACAGGTAGACATTACAATGAATAACAGGTAGACATTACAATGAATAACAGGTAGACATGAATACAGTAGACATTACAATGAATAACAGGTAGACATTACAATGAATAACAGGTAGACATTACAATGAATAACAGGTAGACATTACAATGAATAACAGGTAGACATTACAATGAATAACAGGTAGACATTACAATGAATAACAGGTAGACATTACAATGAATAACAGGTAGACATTACAATGAATAACAGGTAGACATTACAATGAATAACAGGTAGACATTACATGAATAACAGGTAGTAATAACAGGTAGACATTACAATGAATAACAGGTAGACATTACAATGAATAACAGGTAGACATTAGACATTACAATGAATAACAGGTAGACATTACAATGAATAACAGGTAGACATTACAATGAATAACAGGTAGACATTACAATGAATAACAGGTAGACATTACAATGAATAACAGGTAGACATTACAATGAATAACAGGTAGACATTACAATGAATAACAATGAATAAGGTAGACATTACAATGAATAACAGGTAGACATTACAAGGTAATAACAGGTAGACATTACAATGAATAACAGGTAGACATTACAATGAATAACAGGTAGACATTACAAGGTAATAACAGGTAGACATTACAATGAATAACAGGTAGACATTACAATGAATAACAGGTAGACATTACAATGAATAACAGATAGACATTACAATGAATAACAGGTAGACATTACAGGTAATAACAGGTAGACATTACAATGAATAACAGGTAGACATTACAATGAATAACAGGTAGACATTACAATGAATAACAGGTAGACATTACAATGAATAACAGGTAGACATTACAATGAATAACAGGTAGACATTACAATGAATAACAGGTAGACATTACAGGTAATAACAGGTAGACATTACAATGAATAACAGGTAGACATTACAATGAATAACAGGTAGACATTACAGGTAATAACAGGTAGACATTACAATGAATAACAGGTAGACATTACAATGAATAACATGTAGACATTACAGGTAATAACAGGTAGACATTACAATGAATAACAGGTAGACATTACAGGTAATAACAGGTAGACATTACAATGAATAACAGGTAGACATTACAAGGTAATAACAGGTAGACATTACAATGAATAACAGGTAGACATTACAATGAATAACAGGTAGACATTACAATGAATAACAGGTAGACATTACAATGAATAACAGGTAGACATTACAATGAATAACAGGTAGACATTACAAGGAATAACAGGTAGACATTACAATGAATAACAGGTAGACATTACAATGAATAACAGGTAGACAGACATTACAATGAATAACAGGTAGACATTACAATGTAATAACAGGTAGACATTACAATGAATAACAGGTAGACATTACAATGAATAATTACAATGAATAACAGGTAGACATTACAATGAATAACAGGTAGACATTACAATGAATAACAGGTAGACATTACAGTAATAACATTACAATAATAACAGGTAGACATTACAATGAATAACAGGTAGACATTACAATGAATAACAGGTAGACATTACAATGAATAACAGGTAGACATTACAATGAATAACAGGTAGACATTACAATGAATAACAGGTAGACATTACAGGTAATAACAGGTAGACATTACATGAATAACAGGTAGACATTACAATGAATAACAGGTAGACAATAACAGGTAGACATTACAATGAATAACAGGTAGACATTACAATGAATAACAGGTAGACATACACAATGAATAACAGAATAGACATTACAATGAATAACAGGTAGACATTACAATGAATAACAGGTAGACATTACAATGAATAACAGGTAGACATTACAATGAATAACAGGTAGACATTACAATGAATAACAGGTAGACATTACAATGAATAACAGGTAGACATTACAATGAATAACAGGTAGACATTACAGGTAATAACAGGTAGACATTACAATGAATAACAGGTAGACATTACAATGAATAACAGGTAGACATTACAGGTAATAACAGGTAGACATTACAATGAATAACAGGTAGACATTACAATGAATAACAGGTAGACATTACAGGTAATAACAGGTAGACATTACAATGAATAACAGGTAGACATTACAATGAATAACAGGTAGACATTACAGGTAATAACAGGTAGACATTACAATGAATAACAGGTAGACATTACAATGAATAACAGGCAGACATTACAGGTAATAACACAGGTACAGACACAGGTACAATGAATAACAGGTAGACATTACAATGAATAGACATTACAGGAATAACAGGTAGACATTACAATGAATAACAGGTAGACATTACAATGAATAACAGGTAGACATTACAATGAATAACAGGTAGAATAACATTACAATGAATAACAGGTAGACATTACAATGAATAACAGGTAGACATTACAATGAATAACAGGTAGACATTACAATAATAACAGGTAGACATTACAATGAATAACAGACATTACAAGAATAACATTAGACATTACAATGAATAACAGGTAGACATTACAAGGTAATAACAGGTAGACATTACAATGAATAACAGGTAGACATTACAATGAATAACAGGTAGACATTACAATGAATAACAAGACAACAAGGTAGACATTACAATGAATAACAGGTAGACATTACAATGAATAACAGGTAGACATTACAATGAATACAGGTAGACATTACAATGAATAACAGGTAGACATTACAGGTGAATAACAGGTAGACATTACAAGGAATAACAGACATTACAATGAATAACAGGTAGACATTACAATGAATAACAGGTAGACATTACAATGAATAACAGGTAGACATTACAATGAATAACAGACATTACAGGAATAACAGGTAGACATTACAATGAATAACAGGTAGACATTACAATGAATAACAGGTAGACATTACAGGTAATAACAGGTAGACATTACAATGAATAACAGGTAGACATTACAATGAATAAAGGTAGACAGGTAGACATTACAATGAATAACAGGTAGACATTACAATGAATAACAGGTAGACATTACAATGAATAACAGGTAGACATTACAATGAATTACATTAATGAATAACAGGTAGACATTACATTATGAATAACAGGTAGACATACAATATAACAGGTAGAATAACAGGTAGACATTACAATGACAGGTAATAACAAGAATAACAGACATTACAATGAATAACAGGGTAGTAATAACAGGTAGATTACAATGAATAACAGGTAGACATTACAATGAATAACAGGTAGACATTACAATGAATAACAGGTAGACATTACAATGAATAACAGGTAGACATTACAATGAATAACAGGTAGACATTACAATGAATAACAGGTAGACATTACAATGAATAACAGGTAGACATTACAATGAATAACAGGTAGACATTACAGGTAATAACAGGTAGACATTACAATGAATAACAGGTAGACATTACAGGTAATAACAGGCAGACATTACAGGTAATAACAGGTAGACATTACAATGAATAACAGGTAGACATTACAATGAATAACAGGTAGACATTACAATGAATAACAGGTAGACATTACAATGAATAACAGGTAGACATTACAGGTAATAACAGGTAGACATTACAATGAATAACAGGTAGACATTACAATGAATAACAGGTAGACATTACAATGAATAACAGGTAGACATTACAATGAATAACAGGTAGACATTACACAGGAATAACAGGTAGACATTACAGGTAATAACAGGTAGACATTACATAGACATTACAATGAATAACAGGTAGACATTACAATGAATAACAGGTAGACATTACAATGAATAACAGGTAGACATTACAATGAATAACAGGTAGACATTACAATGAATAACAGGTAGACATTACAGGTAATAACAGGCAGACATTACAGGTAATAACAGGTAGACATTACAATGAATAACAGGTAGACATTACAATGAATAACAGGTAGACATTACAATGAATAACAGGTAGACATTACAGGTAATAACAGGTAGACATTACAATGAATAACAGGTAGACATTACAGGTAATAACAGGTAGACATTACAATGAATAACAGGTAGACATTACAGGTAATAACAGGCAGACATTACAGGTAATAACAGGTAGACATTACAATGAATAACAGGTAGACATTACAAAATAACAAATCAAATCAAATCAAATTTTATTTGTCACATACACATGGTTAGCAGATGTTAATGCGAGTGTAGCGAAATGCTTGTGCTTCTAGTTCCGACAATGCAGTAATAACGAACAAGTAATCTAACTAACAATTCCAAAAAAAAAAAAACTACTGTCTTATACACAGTGTAAGGGGATAAAGAATATGTACATAAGGATATATGAATGAGTGATGGTACAGGCAGCATAGGCAAGATACAGTAGATGATATCGAGTACAGTATATACATATGAGATGAGTATGGCATAGTGGCATAGTTAAAGTGGCTAGTGATACATGTATTACATAAGGATGCAGTCGATGATATAGAGTACAGTATCTACGTATGCATATGAGATGAATAATGTAGGGTAAGTAACATTATATAAGGTAGCATTGTTTAAAGTGGCTAGTGATATATTTACATCATTTCCCATCAATTCCCATTATTAAAGTGGCTGGAGTAGAGTCAGTGTCATTGACAGTGTGTTGGCAGTAGCCACTCAATGTTAGTGGTGGCTGTTTAACAGTCTGATGGCCTTGAGATAGAAGCTGTTTTTCAGTCTCTCGGTTCCAGCTTTGATGCACCTGTACTGACCTCGCCTTCTGGATGACAGCGGGGTGAACAGGCAGTGGCTCGGGTGGTTGATGTCCTTGATGATCTTTATGGCCTTCCTGTAGCATCGGGTGGTGTAGGTGTCCTGGAGGGCAGGTAGTTTGCCCCCGGTGATGCGTTGTGCAGACCTCACTACCCTCTGGAGAGCCTTACGGTTGAGGGCGGTGCAGTTGCCATACCAGGCGGTGATACAGCCCGCCAGGATGCTCTCGATTGTGCATCTGTAGAAGTTTGTGAGTGCTTTTGGTGACAAGCCGAATTTCTTCAGCCTCCTGAGGTTGAAGAGGCGCTGCTGCGCCTTCCTCACGATGCTGTCTGTGCGAGTGGACCAATTCAGTTTGTCTGTGATGTGTATGCCGAGGAACTTAAAACTTGCTACCCTCTCCACTACTGTTCCATCGATGTGGATGGGGGTGTTCCCTCTGCTGTTTCCTGAAGTCCACAATCATCTCCTTAGTTTTGTTGACGTTGAGTGTGAGGTTATTTTCCTGACACCACACTCCGAGGGCCCTCACCTCCTCCCTGTAGGCCGTCTCGTCGTTGTTGGTAATCAAGCCTACCACTGTTGTGTCGTCCGCAAACTTGATGATTGAGTTGGAGGCGTGCGTGGCCACGCAGTCGTGGGTGAACAGGGAGTACAGGAGAGGGCTCAGAACGCACCCTTGTGGTGCCCCAGTGTTGAGGATCAGCGGGGAGGAGATGTTGTTGCCTACCCTCACCACCTGGGGGCGGCCCGTCAGGAAGTCCAGTACCCAGTTGCACAGGGCATTACAGGGGGGTACGAGACCCAGGGTCTCGAGCTTGATGACGAGCTTGGAGGGTACTATGGTGTTGAATGCCGAGAATAAGGCTGACATGTAGTCGATGAACAGCATTCTCACATAGGTATTCCTCTTGTCCAGATGGGTTAGGGCAGTGTGCAGTGTGGTTGAGATTGCATCGTCTGTGGACCTATTTGGGCGGTAAGCAAATTGGAGTGGGTCAAGGGTGTCAGGTAGGGTGGAGGTGATATGGTCCTTGACTAGTCTCTCAAAGCACTTCATGATGACGGATGTGAGTGCTACGGGGCGGTAGTCGTTTAGCTCAGTTACCTTAGCTTTCTTGGGAACAGGAACAATGGTGGCCCTCTTGCAGCATGTGGGAACAGCAGACTGGTATAGGGATTGGTTGAATATGTCCGTAAACACACCGGCCAGCTGGTCTGCGCCTGCTCTGAGGGCGCGGCTGGGGATGCCGTCTGGGCCTGCAGCCTTGCGAGGGTTAACACGTTTAAATGTCTTACTCACTTCGGCTGCAGTGAAGGAGAGACCGCATGTTTTCGTTGCAGGCCGTGTCAGTGGCACTGTATTGTCCTCAAAGCGGGCAAAAGTTATTTAGTCTGCCTGGGAGCAAGACATCCTGGTCCGTGACTGGGCTGGGTTTCTTCCTGTAGTCCGTGATTGACTGTAGACCCTGCCACTTGCCTCTTGTGTCTGAGCCGTTGAATTGGGATTCTACTTTGTCTCTGTACTGGCGCTTAGCTTGTTTGATAGCCTTGCGGAGGGAATAGCTGCACTGTTTGTATTCAGTCATGTTATCAGACACCTTGCCCTGATTAAAAGCAGTGGTTCGCACCTTCAGTTCCACACGAATGCTGCCATCAATCCACGGTTTCTGGTTAGGGAATGTTTTAATCGTTGCTATGGGAACGACATCTTCAACGCACGTTCTAATGAACTCGCACACCGAATCAGCGCATTCGTCAATGTTGTTGTCTGACGCAATACGAAACATCTCCCAGTCCACGTGATGGAAGCAGTCTTGGAGTGTGGAGTCAGCTTGGTCGGACCAGCGTTGGACAGACCTCAGCGTGGGAGCTTCTTGTTTTAGTTTCTGTCTGTAGGCAGGGATCAACAAAATGGAGTCGTGGTCAGCTTTTCCGAAAGGGGGCGGGGCAGGGCCTTATATGCGTAACAGAAGTTAGAGTAACAATGATCCAGGGTCTTTCCACCCCTGGTTGCGCAATCGATATGCTGATAAAATTTAGGAGTCTTGTTTTCAGATTAGCCTTGTTAAAATCCCCAGCTACAATGAATGCAGCCTCCGGATAAATCGTTTCCAGTTTGCAGAGAGTTAAATAAAGTTCGTTCAGAGCCATCGATGTGTCTGCTTGGGGGATATATACGGCTGTGATTATAATCGAAGAGAATTCTCTTGGTAGATAATGCGGTCTACATTTGATTGTGAGGAATTCTAAATCAGGTGAACAGAAGGATTTGAGTTCCTGTATGTTTCTTTCATCACACCATGTCACGTTGGCCATAAGGCATACGACCCCGCCCCTCTTCTTACCAGAAAGATGTTCGTTTCTGTCGGCGCATGCGTGGAGAAACCCGCTGGCTGCACCGGTCGGATTGCGTCTCTCCAGTTAGCCATGTTTCCGTGAAGCAGAGAACGTTACAGTCTCTGATGTCCCTCTGGAATGCTACCCTTGCTCGGATTTCATCAACCTTGTTGTCAAGAGACTGGACATTGGCAAGAAGAATGCTAGGGAGTGGTGCACGATGTGCCCGTCTCCGGAGTCTGACCAGAAGACCGGTTCGTTTCCCTCTTTTTCTGAGTCGTTTTTTTGGGTCGCTGCATGGGAACCATTCCGTGGCACTGGTCGTAAAGGCAGAACACAGGATCCGCATCGCGAAAAACATATTCTTGGTCATACTGATGGTGAGTTGACGCTGATCTTATATTCAGTAGTTCTTCTTGGCTGTATGTAATGAAACCTAAGATGACCTGGGGTACTAGTGTAAGAAATAACACGTAAAAAAAAAAAAAAAAAAACTGCATAATTTCCTAGGAATGCGAAGCGAGGCGGCCATCTCTGTCGGCGCCGGAAGTCAATACTATAGACATTACAGGTAATAACAGGTAGACATTACAGCTAATAACAGCTAATAACAGGTAGACATTACAGGTAATAACAGGTAGACATTACAATGAATAACAGGTAGACATTACAATGAATAACAGGTAGACATTACAGGTAATAACAGGTAGACATTACAGGTAATAACATGTAGACATTACAATGAATAACAGGAAGACATTACAATGAATAACAGTTAGACATTACAATGAATAACAGGTAGACATTACAGGTAATAACAGGTAAACATTACAGGTAATAACAGGTAGACATTACAGCTAATAACAGCTAATAACAGGTAGACATTACAGGTAATAACAGGTAGACATTACAATGAATAACAGGTAGACATTACAATGAATAACAGGTAGACATTACAGGTAATAACAGGTAGACATTACAGGTAATAACATGTAGACATTACAATGAATAACAGGAAGACATTACAATGAATAACAGTTAGACATTACAATGAATAACAGGTAGACATTACAGGTAATAACAGGTAAACATTACAGGTAATAACAGGTAGACATTACAGGTAATAACAGGTAGACATTACAATGAATAACAGGTAGACATTACAGGTAATAACAGGTAGACATTACAATGAATAACAGGTAGACATTACAATGAATAACAGGTAGACATTACAGGTAATAACAGGTAGACATTACAGGTAATAACAGGTAGACATTACAATGAATAACAGGTAGACATTACAAAGAATAACAGGTAGACATTACAGGTAATAACAGGTAGACACTACAATGAATAACAGGTAGACATTACAATGAATAACAGGTAGACATTACAATGAATAACAGGTAGACATTACAATGAATAACAGGTAGACATTACAATGAATAACAGGTAGACATTACAGGTAATAACAGGTAGACACTACAATGAATAACAGGTAGACATTACAATGAATACAATGAATATCAGGTAGACATTACAGGTAATAACAGGTAGACATTACAGGTAATAACAGGTAGACATTACAATGAATAACAGGTAGACATTACAATGAATAACAGGTAGACATTACAATGAATAACAGGTAGACATTACAGGTAATAACAGGTAGACATTACAGGTAATAACAGGTAGACATTACAGGTAATAACAGGTAGACATTACAGGTAATAACAGGTAGACATTACAATGAATAACAGGTAGACATTACAGGTAATAACAGGTAGACATTACAATGAATAACAGGTAGACATTACAGGTAATAACAGGTAGACATTACAATGAATAACAGGTAGACATTACAGGTAATAACAGGTAGACATTACAATGAATAACAGGTAGACATTACAATGAATAACAAATCAAATCAAATCAAATCAAATTTTATTTGTCACATACACATGGTTAGCAGATGTTAATGCGAGTGTAGCGAAATGCTTGTGCTTCTAGTTCCGACAATGCAGTAATAACGAACAAGTAATCTAACTAACAATTCCAAAAAAAAACTACTGTCTTATACACAGTGTAAGGATAAAGAATATGTACATAAGGATATATGAATGAGTGATGGTACAGAGCAGCATAGGCAAGATACAGTAGATGATATCGAGTACAGTATATACATATGAGATGAGTATGGCATAGTGGCATAGTTAAAGTGGCTAGTGATACATGTATTACATAAGGATGCAGTCGATGATATAGAGTACAGTATCTACGTATGCATATGAGATGAATAATGTAGGGTAAGTAACATTATATAAGGTAGCATTGTTTAAAGTGGCTAGTGATATATTTACATCATTTCCCATCAATTCCCATTATTAAAGTGGCTGGAGTAGAGTCAGTGTCATTGACAGTGTGTTGGCAGTAGCCACTCAATGTTAGTGGTGGCTGTTTAACAGTCTGATGGCCTTGAGATAGAAGCTGTTTTTCAGTCTCTCGGTTCCAGCTTTGATGCACCTGTACTGACCTCGCCTTCTGGATGACAGCGGGGTGAACAGGCAGTGGCTCGGGTGGTTGATGTCCTTGATGATCTTTATGGCCTTCCTGTAGCATCGGGTGGTGTAGGTGTCCTGGAGGGCAGGTAGTTTGCCCCCGGTGATGCGTTGTGCAGACCTCACTACCCTCTGGAGAGCCTTACGGTTGAGGGCGGTGCAGTTGCCATACCAGGCGGTGATACAGCCCGCCAGGATGCTCTCGATTGTGCATCTGTAGAAGTTTGTGAGTGCTTTTGGTGACAAGCCGAATTTCTTCAGCCTCCTGAGGTTGAAGAGGCGCTGCTGCGCCTTCCTCACGATGCTGTCTGTGCGAGTGGACCAATTCAGTTTGTCTGTGATGTGTATGCCGAGGAACTTAAAACTTGCTACCCTCTCCACTACTGTTCCATCGATGTGGATGGGGGGTGTTCCCTCTGCTGTTTCCTGAAGTCCACAATCATCTCCTTAGTTTTGTTGACGTGTTGAGTGTGAGGTTATTTTCCTGACACCACACTCCGAGGGCCCTCACCTCCTCCCTGTAGGCCGTCTCGTCGTTGTTGGTAATCAAGCCTACCACTGTTGTGTCGTCCGCAAACTTGATGATTGAGTTGGAGGCGTGCGTGGCCACGCAGTCGTGGGTGAACAGGGAGTACAGGAGAGGGCTCAGAACGCACCCTTGTGGTGCCCCAGTGTTGAGGATCAGCGGGGAGGAGATGTTGTTGCCTACCCTCACCACCTGGGGGCGGCCCGTCAGGAAGTCCAGTACCCAGTTGCACAGGGCGGGGGTCGAGACCCAGGGTCTCGAGCTTGATGACGAGCTTGGAGGGTACTATGGTGTTGAATGCCGAGCTGTAGTCGATGAACAGCATTCTCACATAGGTATTCCTCTTGTCCAGATGGGTTAGGGCAGTGTGCAGTGTGGTTGAGATTGCATCGTCTGTGGACCTATTTGGGCGGTAAGCAAATTGGAGTGGGTCAAGGGTGTCAGGTAGGGTGGAGGTGATATGGTCCTTGACTAGTCTCTCAAAGCACTTCATGATGACGGATGTGAGTGCTACGGGGCGGTAGTCGTTTAGCTCAGTTACCTTAGCTTTCTTGGGAACAGGAACAATGGTGGCCCTCTTGCAGCATGTGGGAACAGCAGACTGGTATAGGGATTGGTTGAATATGTCCGTAAACACACCGGCCAGCTGGTCTGCGCCTGCTCTGAGGGCGCGGCTGGGGATGCCGTCTGGGCCTGCAGCCTTGCGAGGGTTAACACGTTTAAATGTCTTACTCACTTCGGCTGCAGTGAAGGAGAGACCGCATGTTTTCGTTGCAGGCCGTGTCAGTGGCACTGTATTGTCCTCAAAGCGGGCAAAAAGTTATTTAGTCTGCCTGGGAGCAAGACATCCTGGTCCGTGACTGGGCTGGGTTTCTTCCTGTAGTCCGTGATTGACTGTAGACCCTGCCACTTGCCTCTTGTGTCTGAGCCGTTGAATTGGGATTCTACTTTGTCTCTGTACTGGCGCTTAGCTTGTTTGATAGCCTTGCGGAGGAATAGCTGCACTGTTTGTATTCAGTCATGTTATCAGACACCTTGCCCTGATTAAAAGCAGTGGTTCGCACCTTCAGTTCCACAGGTAGAATGCTGCCATCAATCCACGGTTTCTGGTTAGGGAATGTTTTAATCGTTGCTATGGGAACGACATCTTCAACGCACGTTCTAATGAACTCGCACACCGAATCAGCGCATTCGTCAATGTTGTTGTCTGACGCAATACGAAACATCTCCCAGTCCACGTGATGGAAGCAGTCTTGGAGTGTGGAGTCAGCTTGGTCGGACCAGCGTTGGACAGACCTCAGCGTGGGAGCTTCTTGTTTTAGTTTCTGTCTGTAGGCAGGGATCAACAAAATGGAGTCGTGGTCAGCTTTTCCGAAAGGGGGGCGGGGCAGGGCCTTATATGCGTCGCAGAAGTTAGAGTAACAATGATCCAGGGTCTTTCCACCCCTGGTTGCGCAATCGATATGCTGATAAAATTTAGGGAGTCTTGTTTTCAGATTAGCCTTGTTAAAATCCCCAGCTACAATGAATGCAGCCTCCGGATAAATCGTTTCCAGTTTGCAGAGAGTTAAATAAAGTTCGTTCAGAGCCATCGATGTGTCTGCTTGGGGGATATATACGGCTGTGATTATAATCGAAGAGAATTCTCTTGGTAGATAATGCGGTCTACATTTGATTGTGAGGAATTCTAAATCAGGTGAACAGAAGGATTTGAGTTCCTGTATGTTTCTTTCATCACACCATGTCACGTTGGCCATAAGGCATACGACCCCGCCCCTCTTCTTACCAGAAAGATGTTCGTTTCTGTCGGCGCGATGCGTGGAGAAACCCGCTGGCTGCACCGAATTCGGATTGCGTCTCTCCAGTTAGCCATGTTTCCGTGAAGCAGAGAACGTTACAGTCTCTGATGTCCCTCTGGAATGCTACCCTTGCTCGGATTTCATCAACCTTGTTGTCAAGAGACTGGACATTGGCAAGAAGAATGCTAGGGAGTGGTGCACGATGTGCCCGTCTCCGGAGTCTGACCAGAAGACCGCATTCGTTTCCCTCTTTTTCTGAGTCGTTTTTTTGGGTCGCTGCATGGGAACCATTCCGTGGCACTGGTCGTAAGGCAGAACACAGGATCCGCATCGCGAAAAACATATTCTTGGTCATACTGATGGTGAGTTGACGCTGATCTTATATTCAGTAGTTCTTCTTGGCTGTATGTAATGAAACCTAAGATGACCTGGGGTACTAGTGTAAGAAATAACACGTGAATAAAAAAAAAAAAAAAAAAACTGCATAATTTCCTAGGAATGCGAGCGAGGCGGCCATCTCTGTCGGCGCCGGAAGTCAATACTATAGACATTACAGGTAATAACAGGTAGACATTACAGCTAATAACAGCTAATAACAGGTAGACATTACAGGTAATAACAGGTAGACATTACAATGAATAACAGGTAGACATTACAATGAATAACAGGTAGACATTACAGGTAATAACAGGTAGACATTACAGGTAATAACATGTAGACATTACAATGAATAACAGGAAGACATTACAATGAATAACAGTTAGACATTACAATGAATAACAGGTAGACATTACAGGTAATAACAGGTAAACATTACAGGTAATAACAGGTAGACATTACAGCTAATAACAGCTAATAACAGGTAGACATTACAGGTAATAACAGGTAGACATTACAATGAATAACAGGTAGACATTACAATGAATAACAGGTAGACATTACAGGTAATAACAGGTAGACATTACAGGTAATAACATGTAGACATTACAATGAATAACAGGAAGACATTACAATGAATAACAGTTAGACATTACAATGAATAACAGGTAGACATTACAGGTAATAACAGGTAAACATTACAGGTAATAACAGGTAGACATTACAGGTAATAACAGGTAGACATTACAATGAATAACAGGTAGACATTACAATGAATAACAGGTAGACATTACAATGAATAACAGGTAGACATTACAGTGAATAACAGGTAGACATTACAGGTAATAACAGGTAGACATTACAGGTAATAACAGGTAGACATTACAATGAATAACAGGTAGACATTACAATGAATAACAGGTAGACATTACAGGTAATAACAGGTAGACACTACAATGAATAACAGGTAGACATTACAATGAATAACAGGTAGACATTACAATGAATAACAGGTAGACATTACAATGAATAACAGGTAGACATTACAATGAATAACAGGTAGACATTACAGGTAATAACAGGTAGACATTACAATGAATAACAGGTAGACATTACAATGAATAACAGGTAGACATTACAGGTAATAACAGGTAGACATTACAGGTAATAACAGGTAGACATTACAATGAATAACAGGTAGACATTACAAAGAATAACAGGTAGACATTACAATGAATAACAGGTAGACATTACAGGTAATAACAGGTAGACATTACAATGAATAACAGGTAGACATTACAGGTAATAACAGGTAGACATTACAGGTAATAACAGGTAGACATTACAATGAATAACAGGTAGACATTACAGGTAATAACAGGTAGACATTACAATGAATAACAGGTAGACATTACAGGTAATAACAGGTAGACATTACAATGAATAACAGGTAGACATTACAGGTAATAACAGGTAGACATTACAATGAATAACAGGTAGACATTACAATGAATAACAAATCAAATCAAATCAAATCAAATTTTATTTGTCACATACACATGGTTAGCAGATGTTAATGCGAGTGTAGCGAAATGCTTGTGCTTCTAGTTCCGACAATGCAGTAATAACGAACAAGTAATCTAACTAACAATTCCAAAAAAAAAAACTACTGTCTTATACACAGTGTAAGGGGATAAAGAATATGTACATAAGGATATATGAATGAGTGATGGTACAGAGCAGCATAGGCAAGATACAGTAGATGATATCGAGTACAGTATATACATATGAGATGAGTATGGCATAGTGGCATAGTTAAAGTGGCTAGTGATACATGTATTACATAAGGATGCAGTCGATGATATAGAGTACAGTATCTACGTATGCATATGAGATGAATAATGTAGGGTAAGTAACATTATATAAGGTAGCATTGTTTAAAGTGGCTAGTGATATATTTACATCATTTCCCATCAATTCCCATTATTAAAGTGGCTGGAGTAGAGTCAGTGTCATTGACAGTGTGTTGGCAGTAGCCACTCAATGTTAGTGGTGGCTGTTTAACAGTCTGATGGCCTTGAGATAGAAGCTGTTTTTCAGTCTCTCGGTTCCAGCTTTGATGCACCTGTACTGACCTCGCCTTCTGGATGACAGCGGGGTGAACAGGCAGTGGCTCGGGTGGTTGATGTCCTTGATGATCTTTATGGCCTTCCTGTAGCATCGGGTGGTGTAGGTGTCCTGGAGGGCAGGTAGTTTGCCCCCGGTGATGCGTTGTGCAGACCTCACTACCCTCTGGAGAGCCTTACGGTTGAGGGCGGTGCAGTTGCCATACCAGGCGGTGATACAGCCCGCCAGGATGCTCTCGATTGTGCATCTGTAGAAGTTTGTGAGTGCTTTTGGTGACAAGCCGAATTTCTTCAGCCTCCTGAGGTTGAAGAGGCGCTGCTGCGCCTTCCTCACGATGCTGTCTGTGCGAGTGGACCAATTCAGTTTGTCTGTGATGTGTATGCCGAGGAACTTAAAACTTGCTACCCTCTCCACTACTGTTCCATCGATGTGGATGGGGGTGTTCCCTCTGCTGTTTCCTGAAGTCCACAATCATCTCCTTAGTTTTGTTGACGTTGAGTGTGAGGTTATTTTCCTGACACCACACTCCGAGGGCCCTCACCTCCTCCCTGTAGGCCGTCTCGTCGTTGTTGGTAATCAAGCCTACCACTGTTGTGTCGTCCGCAAACTTGATGATTGAGTTGGAGGCGTGCGTGGCCACGCAGTCGTGGGTGAACAGGGAGTACAGGAGAGGGCTCAGAACGCACCCTTGTGGTGCCCCAGTGTTGAGGATCAGCGGGGAGGAGATGTTGTTGCCTACCCTCACCACCTGGGGGCGGCCCGTCAGGAAGTCCAGTACCCAGTTGCACAGGGCGGGGTCGAGACCCAGGGTCTCGAGCTTGATGACGAGCTTGGAGGGTACTATGGTGTTGAATGCCGAGCTGTAGTCGATGAACAGCATTCTCACATAGGTATTCCTCTTGTCCAGATGGGTTAGGGCAGTGTGCAGTGTGGTTGAGATTGCATCGTCTGTGGACCTATTTGGGCGGTAAGCAAATTGGAGTGGGTCAAGGGTGTCAGGTAGGGTGGAGGTGATATGGTCCTTGACTAGTCTCTCAAAGCACTTCATGATGACGGATGTGAGTGCTACGGGGCGGTAGTCGTTTAGCTCAGTTACCTTAGCTTTCTTGGGAACAGGAACAATGGTGGCCCTCTTGAAGCATGTGGGAACAGCAGACTGGTATAGGGATTGGTTGAATATGTCCGTAAACACACCGGACAGCTGGTCTGCGCCTGCTCTGAGGGCGCGGCTGGGGATGCCGTCTGGGCCTGCAGCCTTGCGAGGGTTAACACGTTTAAATGTCTTACTCACTTCGGCTGCAGTGAAGGAGAGACCGCATGTTTTCGTTGCAGGCCGTGTCAGTGGCACTGTATTGTCCTCAAAGCGGGCAAAAAAGTTATTTAGTCTGCCTGGGAGCAAGACATCCTGGTCCGTGACTGGGCTGGGTTTCTTCCTGTAGTCCGTGATTGACTGTAGACCCTGCCACTTGCCTCTTGTGTCTGAGCCGTTGAATTGGGATTCTACTTTGTCTCTGTACTGGCGCTTAGCTTGTTTGATAGCCTTGCGGAGGGAATAGCTGCACTGTTTGTATTCAGTCATGTTATCAGACACCTTGCCCTGATTAAAAGCAGTGGTTCGCACCTTCAGTTCCACACGAATGCTGCCATCAATCCACGGTTTCTGGTTAGGGAATGTTTTAATCGTTGCTATGGGAACGACATCTTCAACGCACGTTCTAATGAACTCGCACACCGAATCAGCGCATTCGTCAATGTTGTTGTCTGACGCAATACGAAACATCTCCCAGTCCACGTGATGGAAGCAGTCTTGGAGTGTGGAGTCAGCTTGGTCGGACCAGCGTTGGACAGACCTCAGCGTGGGAGCTTCTTGTTTTAGTTTCTGTCTGTAGGCAGGGATCAACAAAATGGAGTCGTGGTCAGCTTTTCCGAAAGGGGGCGGGGCAGGGCCTTATATGCGTCGCAGAAGTTAGAGTAACAATGATCCAGGGTCTTTCCACCCCTGGTTGCGCAATCGATATGCTGATAAAATTTAGGGAGTCTTGTTTTCAGATTAGCCTTGTTAAAATCCCCAGCTACAATGAATGCAGCCTCCGGATAAATTGTTTCCAGTTTGCAGAGAGTTAAATAAAGTTCGTTCAGAGCCATCGATGTGTCTGCTTGGGGGATATATACGGCTGTGATTATAATCGAAGAGAATTCTCTTGGTAGATAATGCGGTCTACATTTGATTGTGAGGAATTCTAAATCAGGTGAACAGAAGGATTTGAGTTCCTGTATGTTTCTTTCATCACACCATGTCACGTTGGCCATAAGGCATACGCCCCCGCCCCTCTTCTTACCAGAAAGATGTTCGTTTCTGTCGGCGCGATGCGTGGAGAAACCCGCTGGCTGCACCGCTTCGGATTGCGTCTCTCCAGTTAGCCATGTTTCCGTGAAGCAGAGAACGTTACAGTCTCTGATGTCCCTCTGGAATGCTACCCTTGCTCGGATTTCATCAACCTTGTTGTCAAGAGACTGGACATTGGCAAGAAGAATGCTAGGGAGTGGTGCACGATGTGCCCGTCTCCGGAGTCTGACCAGAAGACCGCTTCGTTTCCCTCTTTTTCTGAGTCGTTTTTTTGGGTCGCTGCATGGGAACCATTCCGTGGCACTGGTCGTAAGGCAGAACACAGGATCCGCATCGCGAAAAACATATTCTTGGTCATACTGATGGTGAGTTGACGCTGATCTTATATTCAGTAGTTCTTCTCGGCTGTATGTAATGAAACCTAAGATGACCTGGGGTACTAGTGTAAGAAATAACACGTAAAAAAAAACAAAAAACTGCATAGTTTCCTAGGAATGCGAAGCGAGGCGGCCATCTCTGTCGGCGCCGGAAGTCAATACTATAGACATTACAGGTAATAACAGGTAGACATTACAGCTAATAACAGCTAATAACAGGTAGACATTACAGGTAATAACAGGTAGACATTACAATGAATAACAGGTAGACATTACAATGAATAACAGGTAGACATTACAGGTAATAACAGGTAGACATTACAGGTAATAACATGTAGACATTACAATGAATAACAGGAAGACATTACAATGAATAACAGTTAGACATTACAATGAATAACAGGTAGACATTACAGGTAATAACAGGTAAACATTACAGGTAATAACAGGTAGACATTACATAATAACAGGTAGACATTACAATGAATAACAGGTAGACATTACAATAATAACAGGTAGACATTACAGGTAATAACAGGTAGACATTACAGGTAATAACAGGTAGACATTACAGGTAATAACAGGTAGACATTACAGGTAATAACAGGTAGACATTACAATGAATAACAGGTAGACATTACAGGTAATAACAGGTAGACATTACAATGAATAACAGGTAGACATTACAATGAATAACAGGTAGACATTACAATGAATAACAGGTAGACATTACAGGTAATAACAGGTAGACATTACAATGAATAACAGGTAGACATTACAATGAATAACAGGTAGACATTACAGGTAATAACAGGTAGACATTACAGCTAATAACAGGTAGACATTACAGGTAATAACAGGTAGACATTACAATGAATAACAGGTAGACATTACAATGAATAACAGGTAGACATTACAGGTAATAACAGGTAGACATTACAGGTAATAACAGGTAGACATTACAATGAATAACAGGTAGACATTACAATGAATAACAGGTAGACATTACAATGAATAACAGGTAGACATTACAGGTAATAACAGGTAGACATTACAGGTAATAACAGGTAGACATTACAATGAATAACAGGTAGACATTACAGGTAATAACAGGTAGACATTACAATGAATAACAGGTAGACATTACAATGAATAACAGGTAGACATTACAGGTAATAACAGGTAGACATTACAATGAATAACAGGTAGACATTACAATGAATAACAGGTAGACATTACAGGTAATAACAGGTAGACATTACAGGTAATAACAGGTAGACATTACAATGTATAACAGGTAGACATTACAGGTAATAAACGGTAGACATTACACTGAATAACAGGTAGACATTAGAATGAATAACAGGTAGACATTACAGGTAATAACAGGTAGACATTACAGGTAATAACAGGTAGACATTACAATGAATAACAGGTAGACATTACAATGAATAACAGGTAGATATTACAATGAATAACAGGTAGACATTACAATGAATAACAGGTAGACATTACAATGAATAAGAGGTAGACATTACAGGTAATAACAGGTAGACATTACAGGTAATAACAGGTAGACATTACAATGAATAACAGGTAGACATTACAATGAATAACAGGTAGACATTACAGGTAATAACAGGTAGACATTACAATGAATAACAGGTAGACATTACAGGTAATAACAGGTAGACACTACAGGTAATAACAGGTAATAACAGGTAGACATTACAATGAATAACAGGTAGACATTACAATGAATAACAGGTAGACATTACAGGTAATAACAGGTAGACATTACAGCTAATAACAGGTAGACATTACAGGTAATAACAGGTAGACATTACAATGAATAACAGGTAGACATTACAGGTAATAACAGGTAGACATTACAATGAATAACAGGTAGACATTACAGGTAATAACAGGTTGACATTACAGGTAATAACAGGTAGACATTACAGGTAATAACAGGTAGACACTACAGGTAATAACAGGTAGACATTACAGGTAATAACAGGTAGGCATTACAATGAATAACAGGTAGACATTACAATGAATAACAGGTAGACATTACAGGTAATAACAGGTAGACATTACAATGAATAACAGGTAGACATTACAGGTAATAACAGGCAGACATTACAGGTAATAACAGGTAGACATTACAATGAATAACAGGTAGACATTACAATGAATAACAGGTAGACATTACAATGAATAACAGGTAGACATTACAGGTAATAACAGGTAGACATTACAATGAATAACAGGTAGACATTACAATGAATAACAGGTAGACATTACAGGTAATAACAGGTAGACATTACAGGTAATAACAGGCAGACATTACAGGTAATAACAGGTAGACATTACAATGAATAACAGGTAGACATTACAATGAATAACAGGTAGACATTACAATGAATAACAGGTAGACATTACAGGTAATAACAGGTAGACATTACAATGAATAACAGGTAGACATTACAATGAATAACAGGTAGACATTACAATGAATAACAGGTAGACATTACAGGTAATAACAGGTAGACATTACAGGTAATAACAGGTAGACATTACAATGAATAACAGGTAGACATTACAGGTAATAACAGGTAGACATTACAATGAATAACAGGTAGACATTACATTGAATAACAGGTAGACATTACAGGTAATAACAGGTAGACATTACAATGAATAACTGGTATACATTACAATGAATAACAGGTAGACATTACAGGTAATAACAGGTAGACATTACAGGTAATAACAGGTAGACATTACAATGTATAACAGGTAGACATTACAGGTAATAAACGGTAGACATTACACTGAATAACAGGTAGACATTAGAATGAATAACAGGTAGACATTACAGGTAATAACAGGTAGACATTACAGGTAATAACAGGTAGACATTACAATGAATAACAGGTAGACATTACAATGAATAACAGGTAGATATTACAATGAATAACAGGTAGACATTACAGGTAATAACAGGTAGACATTACAATGAATAACAGGTAGACATTACAGGTAATAACAGGCAGACATTACAGGTAATAACAGGTAGACATTACAATGAATAACAGGTAGACATTACAATGAATAACAGGTAGACATTACAGGTAATAACAGGTAGACATTACAATGAATAACAGGTAGACATTACAGGTAATAACAGGTAGACATTACAGGTAATAACAGGTAGACATTACAATGAATAACAGGTAGACATTACAATGAATAACAGGTAGACATTACAGGTAATAACAGGTAGACATTACAGCTAATAACAGGTAGACATTACAGGTAATAACAGGTAGACATTACAATGAATAACAGGTAGACATTACAGGTAATAACAGGTAGACATTACAATGAATAACAGGTAGACATTACAGGTAATAACAGGTTGACATTACAGGTAATAACAGGTAGACATTACAGGTAATAACAGGTAGACACTACAGGTAATAACAGGTAGACATTACAGGTAATAACAGGTAGGCATTACAATGAATAACAGGTAGACATTACAGGTAATAACAGGTAGACATTACAGGTAATAACAGGTAATAACAGGTAGACATTACAATGAATAACAGGTAGACATTACAGGTAATAACAGGTAGACATTACAGGTAATAACAGGTAATAACAGGTAGACATTACAATGAATAACAGGTTGACATTACAGGTAATAACAGGTAGACATTTCACATTTTGTATTGGTGATCTTTCTGCATAAGCATTTGAAGTAAAGTGAAATTAAATATAACTGAATATGATGCAATATTGTCAATATTTTTCCACACTGCAGAAGTATCCTTAAAGGATCCCAAATGGTTTAAAACAGTTTAATATATTTTTCTTATCAATAAGACTAAAACAGAAGTTATATGATTGTGTGATCCTGGTCTAGCTGTATCTGCTGACTTGCGATCACACATTGCATGGGTTTAAACCAAGGATGTATATAAACCCTGTATTGGCCATTGAGAGGGTTTGAAGCCACCGGTCGGCCATATTGGCACCCCCCAGTAGGAGCAGTCCTCCATAGGAATGAATGTGATTCTACAGTATTTCAATTAAATGTTTCAAGGACAAAATTACATGTATTTAACTATTTGTTTTGTAGTGGGGACGGTAACGTTAGTAATGTTTTTTTAAAAGTATTACTTGAAGGTAAGTGTTTTCATACATATATTTGTTTAATGTTTAGTTCACATACTATAATTTACAAGTATGCATTAAGATGTAATAGAACAAACGTGACAAAAAAAGAATGACATAAAATGAATTTCTATTGCTTCCAAACTATTCACCACAGTGCTCCCTATCAGTCATCTAGAGTATATATATATCAATGATTGTTTTAAACAATACCTGCGTTTTCATGTGTGTATTCCTCTAACTCTCTCTCCCCTCTTTAAAATACGTTATGTCAATAAGGTACATGCAAAGGCTATAGTATACTACCTGAAATACACTCAATTTCCAAAGCAGAAATTAACAATATTACCACTTTTCAGCAAAGTATGTATTTCAGACCATTAATATCAGATTAGTAAAACCAAACATTTACAGTGAGAAACTTACGAAATTATAATAAACCGCTCCTTGTTGTCAGACTACAGCTGCACTATGCTGTGTGGATAGTTGATATATCTGATGCTGGTGTTACTGAACAGCAGCCCTGAGCTGAGCACAAGAGCCAGTAAGATTACCATATGGTGCATTCCTTGACATTTTCACACAATAATATGATGATATATCAAAGTCAGACATTATTAGGTCCTTAGCTTGTGTGTAGCTATGATACAGTTGTATTAATCTTAAATCGTATTCTGCAAATTAATTTCAATCATTAACATTTCTGCAACAAAATCAGAAAGTGGATTAAATATATAAAGAATTGTATGAATATATTCTAAGAAATACTAGTGTTCCATGTAGGCCTACATCATGTTGACACTATAAGTGCACTTCATACACAATGAAAAAGAAACACAAGTAGACTTTTTACATGTATATAATTTACCATAAGAACACAACGTATACAAAAGTCATCATTTCATGAATATATTTGACACAAGAACAGTTGTGTAAGATTAGTGGGCAGTAAGTACAGCTGCTGTATCGTAGAAGTGACAGTGAGCAACAAGTAAACTGTCATATTTAATTGTTTAAATATATTTAATATTAGTTTGAGGTATATTGGACAGGATTACATAAATACATATTTATATCTGAAATAGTTCATTGTTATTTACAGAGCAGCAATATGTGGAGTCTCTCGGGAAGTTCAGGCCCACAACTCATCTCCCTGTTGTGAAGTCCAAATGGGCTGTATTTGATCTGTTCAGCAAAAAAATAACATATGGAATCAAATTTAATATTTAAAAACATGCTGATATGTTTCCTGACTGTTTGCGAGTTTAATGTAACTTTTTTGTAGTTTCCCCCCCATACATTATTTTATATGCTGTATTTATGTGTTATATACATTTGAGATATGTTATATATATATACAGTACCAGTCAAAAGTTTGGACACACTTTTACTCATTCAAGGGTTTTTCTTTATTTTTTATTGAATAACAGGTAGACAATGAACAACAAGACATTACAATGACTAACAGGAAAACATTACAATGATTTAAGTCTTAGTATATGGATGATTTTGAGGTATAGTCAAGAGCGAGTTTTATTCTTACCTCATCGTCTGATGAATGCCACAGGGAGTTCACGGTTGGGAACTAGCATCCCGGAATGGATAACATCAACTGGTTCACAATCTGTCGCCACAACTTCATAATCCTTGACCACCTTATAGAAAGAGGGGGAAAAAAGAGCAATCGTTAGATAAGGAAGGGCATGTAAAACATCAGTATCAAATGAGGTAAGAGTCACATGGTGAAATAAAAATATCTTTCAAATTTGAAACACATTGTAGGACAGCGTATATGCAGTGTATTCGGAAATTATTCAGACCCATTGACTTTTTCCACATTTTGTTACATTTTAAATTTATTCTAAAATGGATTAAACTGTTTTTTCCCCCATCAATCTACACACAATACCCCATAATGACAAAGCAAAAACAGGTTTTTAGAAATTTTGCAAATTAGGTTGGATGGGGATCGTCGCTGCACAGCTGTTTTCAGGTCTCTCCAGCGATGTTCGATCGGGTTCACGTCCGCGCTCTGGCTGGGCCACACAAGGACATTCAGAGACTTGTCCCGAAGCCACTCCTGTGTTGTCTTGGTTGTGTGCTTAGGGTCATTGTCCTGTTGAAAGGTGAACCTTCACCACAGTCTAAGGTCCTGAGCGCTCTGCAAGAGGTTTTCATCAATGATCTCTCTGTACTTTGCTCCGTTCATCCGTCCCTCGATCTTGACTAGTCTCCCAGTCCCTGCCACTGAAAAACATCTCCACAGCATGATGCTACCACCACTATGCTTCACCGCAGGGACGGTGCCAGGTTTCCTCCAGACGTGATGCTTGGCATTCAGGCCAAAGAGTTCAATGGTTTTATCAGACCAGAGAATATTGTTTCTCATGGTCTGCATCCTTTAGGTGCCTTTTGGCATTCTCCAAGCAGGCTGTCATGTGCCTTTTACTGAGGAGTGGCTTCTGTCCGGCCAATCTACCATAAAGGCCTGATTGGTGGAGTGCTGCAAGGAAGGATCTTCCACAAACTCTGGAGCTCTGTCAGAGTGACCATCGGGTTCTTGGTCACCATGCTGACCAAGGCCCTTCTCCACCAATTGCTCAGTTTGGCCAGGTGACCATCTCTAAGAAGAATGATTGAAGAATGATGGAGGGCACTGTGGTACCTCTACACAATCCTGTCTCGCAGCTCTACGGACAATCCCTTCGCCCTCAACACTTGTTTTTTGCTCTGACATGCACTGTCAACTGTGGGACCCTAAATAGACAGGTGTGTGCCTTTCCAAATCTTGTCCAATCAATTTAATTGACCACAGGTGGACTCCAATCAAGTTGTAGAAAAATCTCAACAATTGTCAATGGAAACAGGATGCACCTGAGCTCAATTTCGAATCTCATAGCAAAGGGTCTGAATAACCATTTGCAAAAATGTCTAAACATCTTGTTTTTGCTTTATGATTATGGGGTATTGTGTGTAGATTGATGAGGAAACTGTTTTATTGAATCCATTTTAGAATAAGGCTGTAATGTAACAAAATGTGGAAAATTCAAGGGGTTGGAATGCTTTCCGAATGCACTGTAAATTTAAGCCTGATTCAAGAAGAGAGAGTAATATTCACGTGTTCAGCACTACCTGCAGTGATATTACAATTTTGGCGACTTGGCGGTCACAGGAGGTTGTTCTTACCCAGCAGAGTGCCAACTGCAGCTGTAACTCTGCCAGACGCCGCCCGATGCACATCCTCTTCCCAATGCCAAACGATACATGGGCAAAGGGGTTGATGGGTCTGCTTTCTCTTAACCAACGCTCTGGCTTAAACAGGCTACTGTGCTCAAAGTACTCCTCATTGGCACCGAGAGCATGGCTGTTGATCATCAACACTGTCTGCAAATGAAAAACAAAAATCTTGATTAGACATCAATCAAATGTACATGTTAATTGATCCGAGACTAATCAACCGAACATGTGCTCTTAAATGAGGGAATTGGAAGTAACCCACGTACCCCCTTGGGAATGGAGTAATCCCCCAACACAGTGTCTTTGTCTAAGGTCCGACTCGTGAAGGGAACTGACGGCGATAACCTGCAGGAATTTGAAAACATTGCTTGGGAATATAGCCTTGAAGCAGGGGGATGCATATACATGTAAGCTCTTTAGGATCAGTTAAACATACTCAAACCATTTCAAACGGAAAGTTGAAAGGAAATATAACTAATCCCCTGTCAAACGTTATAAGCATTCTCTGCGTGGGTTTACGCATTAAACTCTCAAAACACTTGTTACGTTTCAAACTCTTGTGACATCATGAGATTTAGTGTTATTATCGGTGTAGTAGTACTAAGGTATTTAAGGACAACAACGTGACCTTACTGTTGTTGCTATAAGCTGTAGTGAATGGTCACCCAGTCATTGTACCTAGTTATCTCACTATAAACTGCTTGCCTACAGTTTTTGAATTACCGAGGGCATGGCTGGTTTGACATTACGCAACTACTCCATTGATTTGGAGTTGAGAAAAATGTATGTGTGTACTCTGTCAGTATCTGCAACTGTATGGTTATTTCAGATTAAGATCTGAGGGGTACCGATAGCCTATAGCTAGCCTACTTCATCTGTTCTGCACTTGTGTTTGAGTATACAGTACAGTCTGTGGTGTTGTCGTTTTTGCGTCAGTGGAATGTCTCACTGTACCTCATGGACTCCTTGAGGCAGGCCTTGAGGTAGGGCATTCTCTGGAGGTACTCAGCGCTGGGAGTCTGATTGGCAGGAAGAACTTCTCTAATTTCCTGGAGCAGCTTCCCCTGAGCGCATGGGTTACGGGAGAGGTTGAAAATAGCCCACAGCAAGCTGTTGGCAGTCTGGAAAAAACATCAGAGAGAGAGAGACAGAGAGACAGAAAGCAAGAGAGAGAGGCCAAGAGAGGCAGAGAGCAAGAGAGACAAACAGACAAAGAGAGAGAGAGAGAGAGAGGGATGGGAAAGATGTCAGACTCAGAGAGATACTATGAATTGCATTCCAGTGAGGGGTTCTACAGTTAATGGAGCTGAGGAATGTGAGGGATTCCTCAGGATCTTTGTTCCTTCTCTCACAGGGAGGGAATACCACTTAAAATGTGGAATGCAAAAAGTCAAAGGTCAAAGTAAGGAATGAAGTAAGGAGAAAAGTCAAAAATAAAGGATTAAGTATCATGTTTTCCCTGCTTATTGTTCTGAAAATAGAATAGTGAAATAGGCACTGGTGCAAGTGAATGATATATCTGGCCCTATCCTTGTTTGAAGGACCGAGATTCAAAACCGGGTCTCAAGACAGTTAGCTCGCTAAAGCTAATGCCTAGGCGTAAAGCAAGCCGTCAGGTCTCAAGCCACGTTATTCATCGCAGTTCACCTAAAAAACTGGAGGCCCTATCACACTTCAATGTTGTGACGCTAAATTATTAGCAAGGATACTCAACATGCGAGCGTGGTTCATCGAACCAGCTCTGTTACATTTGTCAATTGATCCTTACCGTCTCCACTCCTCCAATCTGGAGCTCTGTGATGGCGGCGTACAGCTCCTTCTTGGACAGGTGACTGTGGCGGTAGATGTCACCCAGAAAGTCGTCACCGGGCCCCGTTGTCTCTGTGTGGTGCTTTATCTTCTTGTCTATGTAGACTTTGGCTAGAGACAACAGGAAGAGAAAAATAGGAACTAATAAACGGATGGATATATAGAGTATAAGGTAACAATTACTTCACATTTTAAAGCCATTCTGAGGGTCAACTTCATTCACCAAAACATGGATTCCATTTGAGAAAAGCTGCAACCAGTCATAAAACAATGGTAATTGTAAACATCTAAAAACATGAAGACTATAGTAAACATGCCCTAAAATGACCTGTAACGGTATTCGTCGTCGGAAGAAGAGGAATCAACGGACCAAAGCGCAGCATGGTAAATGTTCATGCTTGGTTTATTAAAACTGAACACTAACAAAAATAAACAAGAGAATAACCGAAACAGTCCTGTAAGGTGAAAACACTAAACAGAAATGAACTACCCACAAAAACCATGAGGGGAAAAGATACCTAAGTATGGTTCCCAATCAGAGACAACGATAGACAGCTGTTCCTGATTGAGAACCATACCCGGCCAAAACAAAGAAATACAAAAACATAGAAAAAGGAACATAGAATGCCCACCCAAATCACACCCTGACCAAACCAAAATAGAGACATAAAAAGCTCTAAGGTCAGGGCATTCTTTCATAAGCCAGCAAACACCTTTCATCTCCTGAAGTGCAACATACAATTGTTTAAGCATATGTTGCAGAACAGTGATTCAAATATGTTTTTCTGAATATCGATCTTAAGGGGGTTAGCCATCAGTGACAGAGTTGACAAGCCACTGAACGAGTTGACAACAGATACTCAAAACAGACGTATTTTTGCCTCTAAAAATACAAGTTCAATACAAAACATTTGTAAAATATGGAAAATTATTAATTTGAAAATCCCTAAATTGAGTTGAGTTGACGTTAGACAACATTTTTAGAAGAGAGTTGTCACGACTTCTGCCGAAGTTGGTGCCTCTCCTTGTTCGGGCGACGTTCGACAGTCGTCGTCACCGGCTTTCTAGCTGCCATGGATCTACGTTTATTTTTCCATTTGTTTTGTCTTGATTGTACACACATGGTTCCCATTACGTTATAATTATTTTCCCTATTTAACCACCTGGTTCCCATGATGTTTTGTGTGTGATTGTATCTTGTTAGTCTTCTGTGTTGGTGTGTTTTCCCTGCGTGGAATTTATGGTTGTTTATTTTTCGAGTAAAGTACATAATTTTTTATATTTTTTATATATATACATATATTTTTTTACCCCGTTTTCTCCCCAATTTCGTGGTATCCAGCTACTATCTTGTCTCATCTTTACAACTCCCGTACGGCCCCGGAGAGACAAAGGTTGAAAGTCATGCGTCCTCCGATACACAACTGCTTCTTAACACAGCGCGCATCCAACCCGGAAGCCAGCCGCAACAATGGACGAAACACCGTGCACCTGGCAACCTTGGTTAGCGAGCACTGCGCCCGGCCCGCCACAGGACTCGCTGGTGCGCGATGAGACAAGGATATCCCTACCGGCCAACCCCTCCCTAACCTGGACGACGCTAGGCCAATTGCGCGTTGCCCCCCGGACCTCCCGGTCGCGGCCGGTTACGACAGAGCCTGTGCGCGAACCCAGAGTCTCTGGTAGTACAGCACCCTTAACCACTGCGCCACCCGGGAGGCCCAAAGTACATTATTTTACTCAGTTCTGTGTCCTGTGCCTGACTCCGTCCTCACCTCTGCACACTGACACCTGACAAGAGTAGATGTTTTACAGAGATAAAAAAAAAAATCTTCATTCAAGTGATATACAAAATAGCAATTTAGTTCTTCCTCAGTTGCTTTATAACTTTATAACTTTATAACAAATGTATAACTTTATAACATATTTGAACTAAAATTCATATTCTATCAGGCAGATAGAGTTGGCAGTTTATTGTTGTGACCATGGCAATTTCGATATTGTTTGTTTAAATCTATCAAAAGTAGAGAACTACGTGTAATGAGGACATGAAGAAGGGGTCCTTATGATATAGCTGTCCCTGCTTATTCCTGATTCATTTAGGATTTTTGACAAATCTGACAGTTCACCAAATCTCCGGAAACATTTTTTAGGAATTTTGATAAATTTTTGATAGAAATATTCTTTAAAGTCACAGAAGGCTATTGCAAAAAACTACATTAGATAACTTTTCAGTTAATAACCATTATTGCCATTTATTTTTATTTAAAATACTTTTTGGAAGAGTTTGACATTTGAATCCTTTGCCTCCGGACATTGGTAATATTGAAAGTATTTAGAAAATTCACAAACAAATATTTTCACTTATAAAATTCCTGTAAATGCAGATTTTAAGCTCAAATAATGCAACTAAATATTTTTTTTATGGGACAATCCCAGCCGAACAAGGATTGTCCCAACTTTCAAGGATCCCTGAGCTAATTTCCTTCCCATTTTGCCATGAGACAGAGAAAATGTTGCAGTTTTAAAGCTAATTTACTGTAATTAAGAACATTATATAGTTCATTATATAATTCATGGCTATCTGGGGGCCCAACTTCCGGGAGGGGCGAAGCTCATTGGCCTCCTGCCTAGGGTGTTGTGCTACACCAGTGAGTGTGTGTGGGGGGCGGGGGGGCAAGCCACTGCCAAGCAAGCAACACAAAAAACGATCAGTAGCAAAGTCCTGAGCCAACATTCCACACCTCCCTCCTCCCCTCCAGCCCTCTATCCCACCATCCCTCCCACTATTACAAATACAAATATTTGGGAGACTTCTCCCTCGTAGGTCATCCGGTTTACTACCACTCTGGCTGTGTCATGTAAGAAGTGTAGAGCCAACTGCATTGATCACAGAGGCACCCTGCTCATATCTCTCTGTCTGCTATCACCTGACTGGAAATGTGCTCAAAACAGTTTGTGGGTCATACGTCATCTGGAGAAAGAGCTGCAAAACACGCGCTGTGGTGTAGGGATTGGGGGGTTGCCTAGGGAGGGGTTTAAAGTGAATGTGGCGGGCTGAGAGGTTTCATCAGGGGGAGAGAGGACATGGAGAGGAAGTTCCTTTAGAGGGAGGGTGGCTGGACGTGAGAGCGAGGGTTGGAGGGTTGATATGGAGGTTGTGAGTTTAAGAAAGGGGGAAAAGAAGATGGGGTTGTTTTAGACCTGGTTTAGACATGGAGGAGAGGTTTCAGGGGGACAGAGGGGATGTGAAGGGGAGGTTTCAGGGGGACAGAAGGGACATGGAGGGGAGGTTTCAGGGGGACAGAGGAGACATGGAGGGGAGATTTCAGGGGGACAGAGGCGAGATGGAGGGGAGGTTTCAGGGGGACAGAAGGGACATGGAGGGGAGGTTTCAGGGGGACAGAGGGGACATGGAGGGGAGGTTTCAGGGGGGACAGAGGGAACATGGAGGGGAGGTTACTTTAGAGGGATGGGGAGGGGTGTTGCAAGAGAGAGTCAGGGGACATTGAAAAGGTGTTAGAGGTTGTTTGTACCTATGCTGAATATACGGTCCCATGCCATAGTGTGGGCCTGCCACGTTTTGGTGTTCACTTTTTTGTGGAGCTCCACTGGCGTGACCATCATTATGCCAAATGTGCTCATCATCTACATAGAGAGAGAGAGAGAGAGAGAGAGAGAGAGAGAGAGAGAGAGAGAGAGGGAGAGAGAGAGAGAGAGAGAGAGAGAGAGAGAGAGAGAGAGAGAGAGAGAGAGAGAGAGAGAGAGAGAGACTTTAAATGTAACAATCAAATAAAGACATACAGTAACAATGTATTTTTGCAAGTAACCATTCATTCATTTCCAAGGTCTTCCTACAGTATTTCAATGGCAATTTATAGCACATGGCCATGGTTACTATAACAAAAAATGTTATGACCTTTTTTACTATGTTTTTGTCTCCTTCATGTGGTATTATTGATTTGCTCCAGTAATTTACAGCCAGCCCCCAGCCGAGAGATAGTCTATTGCACCATCAGTAACTGTCGCTGTGGTGATTATAGCCCACTCATTCAAGTGAACTCAATGACCTGCTCTCTTTCTATAGGCTCAGAGAGCGAGCGTGCAGCCTAGCTGTGTCACAAAAAGCCAGTGCTAAGAAGCTACTCCAAAAATATAGTTCACCAAGATACACATTACTTCACACCGGAATAAGTTAAGCTACACTAAAGCTACCCTTTAGAAAAACATAATTTAATTAACTAAAGTCACTTTGAACAAGTAGCCTCTGAACTGCTTAGTGAAAATTATAACCAAAAATGATAACATGTACATCTGAAGTGTCATAGACGACAAATTGCAAGAACAGTCCACTAGAGTCAGATTGTTAAGAGAATGTCATTTAACTTGGTAATTTTTTCCTATTAAAGACAAAAAGTGAGAATTAGGCACACAAAAGTGTTTCAAGTGACTATTAGACAGGTCTGAAATGATTGACTACTTCACATATGTTTTATTATATTTTTGCAAAAACAGTGGTGTGTAGTTCCAGTAGTTATCTACACTGCTACATGATAAAACAGTATTGTGTAGTTCCAGTAGTTATCTACACTGCTACATGATAAAACAGTGGTGTGTAGTTCCAGTAGTTATCTACACTGCTACATGATAAAACAGTATTGTGTAGTTCCAGTAGTTATCTACACTGCTACATGATAAAACAGTATTGTGTAGTTCCAGTAGTTATCTACACTGCTACATGATAAAACAGTATTGTGTAGTTCCAGTAGTTATCTACACTGCTACATGATAAAACAGTATTGTGTAGTTCCAGTAGTTATCTACACTGCTACATGATAAAACAGTATTGTGTAGTTCCAGTAGTTATCTACACTGCTACATGATAAAACAGTATTGTTAGTTCCAGTAGTTATCTTCCAGTAGTTTATCTACACTGCTACATGATAAAACAGTATTGTGTAGTTCCAGTAGTTATCTACACTGCTACATGATAAAACAGTATTGTGTAGTTCCAGTAGTTATCTACACTGCTACATGATAAAACAGTATTGTGTAGTTCCAGTAGTTATCTACACTGCTACATGATAAAACAGTATTGTGTAGTTCCAGTAGTTATCTACACTGCTACATGATAAAACAGTATTGTGTAGTTCCAGTAGTTATCTACACTGCTACATGATAAAACAGTATTGTGTAGTTCCAGTAGTTATCTACACTGCTACATGATAAAACAGTATTGTGTAGTTCCAGTAGTTATCTACACTGCTACATGATAAAACAGTATTGTGTAGTTCCAGTAGTTATCTACACTGCTACATGATAAAACAGTATTGTGTAGTTCCAGTAGTTATCTACACTGCTACATGATAAAACAGTATTGTGTAGTTCCAGTAGTTATCTACACTGCTACATGATAAAACAGTATTGTGTAGTTCCAGTAGTTATCTACACTGCTACATGATAAAACAGTATTGTGTAGTTCCAGTAGTTATCTACACTGCTACATGATAAAACAGTATTGTGTAGTTCCAGTAGTTATCTACACTGCTACATGATAAAACAGTATTGTGTAGTTCCAGTAGTTATCTACACTGCTACATGATAAAACAGTATTGTGTAGTTCCAGTAGTTATCTACACTGCTACATGATAAAACAGTATTGTGTAGTTCCAGTAGTTATCTACACTGCTACATGATAAAACAGTATTAGTTCCAGTAGTTATCTACACTTCATGATAAAACAGTTCCAGTTATCTACACTGCTACATGATAAAACAGTATTGTGTAGTTCCAGTAGTTATCTACACTGCTACATGATAAAACAGTAGTGTGTAGTTCCAGTAGTTATCTACACTGCTACATGATAAAACAGTATTGTGTAGTTCCAGTAGTTATCTACACTGCTACATGATAAAACAGTATTGTGTAGTTCCAGTAGTTATCTACACTGCTACATGATAAAACAGTATTGTGTAGTTCCAGTAGTTATCTACACTGCTACATGATAAAACAGTATTGTGTAGTTCCAGTAGTTATCTACACTGCTACATGATAAAACAGTAGTGTGTAGTACCAGTAGTTAGCTACACTGCTACATGGCAAAAAAAGTAGTTAACACAAGCAAAATTATAATTTAATTCAACTACCACCAAGCTACTGCAAATTCGAGTTAAACTATTAGTTGAACTACATGTAGTTCACTACTTCCCAACACTCCAGAAAGATCACTAAGGTTATCAAGTCGGGGGTCTTCAGCTGCGCCCACAATACAGTCTACCCTTCACTATGCAGATAGTAATTCGATGTGTAAAATCATGAACCACTTACTGTTTTTATGGACATGATAAAGGTCATAGCCTCCTCGTTGACGTTGTCATGCAGAAGTCCGAATCTTTTGTCATAGAGCACTAAGCAAATGGCTGTAAGTATAACGAGGATCAACAATCAGATCATAAACATTTGAAAACATGAATTGATTTATGAATGAATGAACTCATGCTGAGAAACGAACAATTATACCGTGTATTCATTCTAATAAGAGGTTTACTAAATTGTTTTTTTAAACAATAAAATTATATTTAGAATAATGTAATGTATTTAATACATCTGAATTAGATATAAGCAACAATTGATATCTAACTACAAATATGTTCGTTATTTGTAGCCTAATCATTCAATAGAGTACGTACTCTCCATTGACCATTTATTCAATTCGAAGTACAAGTCCTCAAATCGTCCATTGTCAGTCACTTGTCCAATTCTACTAACGAAATCCGACAACACCTACATTTTGGAGACAGAAATTACAGTAAATACCAGACATTCTTTGATCAAATTCACGTTGAATTGTACTGTTTTAACGCAGAGAAAATGATCTTACAAACCTGATTTATTTTTCCATCAAGTTTCGCGACTTCGGTGGGTTTCATCAATTTCTGCTGAAATGCGCTTCTCATCCTCTGCCAGTCTTTCCCTTCCCTAAAAATCATGCGGAAAAATATGAGCTATTTTTATCTGTATACTACTGCTAAGCAAATAGCTTGATATCATATTAATATTGAAAATTGCTACTTACAGAATAAGAAGTCCATATGCCTCGTCTCTGAAGTCTCGGTAGGCTTTCCAGGGTTTAATCTCCAGACGCTGCGGGTAAACGCTCTCATTTCTGTACAGCGTTTCCACCAAGCAAGGTGCGCCAATATGGACCGATTCAAAGGAGCCGAGTTTCATCCGGAAAATCTTGCCGAATTTCTTATGGTAATCAATCTAAAAGAAATACATATAATTCACAATACATTTACTTCACCCAAAACAAATTTTATTATTTATTAAACTGTGTATATTTTCTCTCGAAAATTACATTTATTTTCAATGCTTAATGTTATTAATCCTATAGGCTAATTATAATAACTGTTTTATAATTTACCAATGCATCATGTTGTCTTTGCAGCCCTCCTTTGCGGAGTAGTTCTATCAAACTGCCAAATAAGGGCCAATTGGTGGGTCCAGGTATCGAATAAAGGCTCTGAGTTTGCGAGGGAAGACTTTGTCCACAAGGCGCAACCACCGCAGCATCCTTCGGGTCCAGGACGCACACTGAAGACGTTGGCTTGAAGTGCTGCAACCCAACCGTCTTCTTCTTTAACAATTCGACTATCTGTTTTACCTTTTGGATTTGTGCCCTCATTTTCAACCAGCGATAGGCTAATAGCGGATATGCACTGGGGCACTTGGCGCTCAACACGAATGAATGTAATTTGCGTAAGTTGTTGGAAACTTGGAACTACTCAGCCATCTAGTTTCTTGGAACTGTCACACCTTCCACAATATATATATATACTCTGAGAGTGTTTATTCCGGACGAACCCATAACCAATCAGGGATCAGTCCTGCATGGTGTAGCCGTTGAGCCCACACCATTCAATTATGGATCAATGTTGTGACGATCGCATGACTCCAGATAGACGGAGGAAGTACCCTTGCCCCCGCTTTATAAATAAACATATCGGCATAAACTGAAGGTGAACGAAAGGTGAAGCGGTTCGCTTGAACCCTAGTGGAGTCCACCACGGGAGGCTACGGAGGGGATGACGGCTCATAATTATGTCCGGAAGGTAGCAAATGGAATCCCATCAAACACCTGGAAACCATGTATTTTATGTATTTGATCAAATTCCACTCATCCTACTCCAGACATTAACACAAGTCCGTTCTCCCCAATTAAGCTGCCACCAATCTCCTGCGGACTGTCCAAAATTGGGAAAACCAGAGGCAATACTACTACTGTACCACAGTTCTGTCATTTGCACAAATATTTACTTAATACCCACAGCTCATACTATTTGGCAAGGATGCACAATGTTTTTCCAAGAGTGATAAAAAATACACTATATACACAAAAGTATGTGGACACCCCTTCAAATTAGTGGATTTGGCCATTTCAGCCACACCCGTTGCTGACATGTGTATAAAATCGAGCACACAGCCATGCAATCTCCATAGACAAACACCGGCAGAGAATCCGTCATAGGATGCCACCTTTCCAACAAGTCAGTTTGTCAAATGTCTGCCCTGCTAGAGATGCCTCGGGTCAACTGTAAGTGCTGTTATTGTGAAATGGAAACTTCTAGGAGCAACAACGGCTCAGCTGTGAAGTGGTAGGCCACACAAGCTCACAGAATGGGACTGCCGAATTCTGAAAGACGTGCGTAAAAATCATCCGCCCTCGCTTGCAACACCCACTACCGAGTTCCAAACGGCCTCTGGAAGCAACGTCACTGTTAGTTGGGAGTGTCATGAAATGAGTTTCCATGGCCGAGCAGCTGCACACAAGCCTAAGATCTCCATGTGCAATGCCAAGCGTCAGCTGGAGTGGTGTAAAGCTCGCCGCCATTGGACTCTGGAGCAGGGGAAACGCGTTCTCTGGAGTGATGAATCACGCTTCACCATCTGGCAGTCCGACTGAGTTTGGCAGATGCCAGGAGAACGCTATCTGCTCCAATGCATAGTGCCAACTGTAATGTTTAGTGGAGGAGGAATAATGGTCTGGGGCTGTTTTTCATGGTTCGGGCTAGGCCTCTTAGTTCCAGTGAAAGGAAATGTTAACGCTACAGCATACAATGACATTCTGACGATTCTGTGCTTCCAACTTTGTGGCAACAGTTTGGGGAAGGCCCTTTCCTGTTTCAGCATGACAATGCCCCTGTGCAAAAAGCGAGGTCCATACAGAAATGGTTTGTCGAGATTGGTGTGAAAGAACTTGACTGGCCTGCATAGAGCCCTGACCTCAACCCCATCGAACACCTTTGGGATGAACTGGAATGTAGATTGTGAGCAAGGCCTAATCGCCCAACATCAGTGCCCAACCTATTAATGCTCTTGTAGCTGAATGGAAACAAGTCCCTGCAACAATGTTCCAACATCTAGTGGAATGCCTTCCCAAAATAGTGGAGGCTGTTATTGCAGCAAAGGTGGGACCAACTCCATATTAATGCCCATGATTTTAGAATGAGATGTTCGACGAGCAGCTGTCCATATATTTTGACCTTATATTTTTGATCATGTAGTGTACATCTTATAGGTGTCCCTAGTGGTCAATTTCATTGGTTAGAATATGTTTTTGATAGTTTACTGTAATGGAGAATCCCCATTTCCATCAGTAGTATTAGAACAACTCAAACTACTTATAATTATTATATTTCTATGGTTTTAAGCCCAGTAGCCTATAACAGAAAGGTATGGAAGGCTCTGTCATAATGGCATATCAATCAACCTCTTGACATGACTACAATAAAAATCTAGTTGAGGATTGAGCTTCCCCCCTTGTGGTTAGCTTCACACCCAACACGTCAGCAGTCACATTAGGAGGGCATGTCAGCGATGGCATGTTTTTGGATAACCTGCGATGAAGCCCATGCACAATGTTGTTGCCCTGTAACAGGGCTTACTCACAGAGATGCCATCGTAATAACCTTGAACCCTGAGCAATGTTTGTTGGAGGGTTTATGAGGGTCCTCAACACACTATCCTACAGAATTCACCAGGATGAAGCTCCGTAAACTCTTAGAATTAGTGATGACTTGAGGAACCCTGGAGGTCCTCAAGGAACCATTGCTATTCAATGGTTCATATTTGCACCTTTGGTGAGTTGAGGAACCTTTTAATGGTTCAATGTATTAATGGTTCCTGGAGGAACCCTGGAGTGGAATCGTGTCCTAGTAGGGGTGTGATTTAATGTCACATGCACAAGTACAGTGAAATGCCTTTCTTGCAAACTCAAAAACCAACAATACAATAATCTATAACAATGTATTACTAGAAAAAACCAACACGAGAAATAAGAATAAGAAATATGAAATACACAAAGTAAATAAGCATGCTATATTCAGGAAATATTTTAAAAAGTCAGTTCCAATACCATATTAACAATGTGCAGGGATACTAGAGTGATGGAGGTAGATATGTATAGGGGGAAGGAGACAGGGATACTGGAGTGATGGAGGTAGATATGTATAGGGGTAAGGGGACAGGGATACTGGAGTGATGGAGGTAGATATGTATAGGGGTAAGGTGACAGAGATACTAGAGTGATGGAGGTAGATATGTATAGGGGTAAGGTGACAGAGATACTGGAGTGATGGAGGTAGATATGTATAGGGGTAAGGGACAGGGATACTGGAGTGATGGAGGTAGATAGGGTATAGGGGTAAGGTGACAGGGATACTGGAGTGATAGAGGTAGATATGTATAGGGGTAGGTGACAGGGATACTGAGTGATGGAGGTAGATATGTATAGGGGAAGGAGACAGGGATACTGGAGTGATGGAGGTAGATATGTATAGGGGTATGGTGACAGGGATACTGGAGTGATGGAGGTAGATATGTATAGGGGTAAGGTGACAGGGATACTGGAGTGATGGAGGTAGATATGTATAGGGGTAAGGTGACAGGGATACTGGAGTGATGGAGGTAGATATGTATAGGGGTAAGGTGACAGGGATACTGGAGTGATGGAGGTAGATATATATAGGGGTAAGGGGATACTGAAGTGATGGAGGTAGATAGGGTATAGGGGTAAGGTGACAGGGATACTGGAGTGATGGAGGTAGATATATATAGGGGTATGGTGACAGGGATACTGGAAGTGATGGAGGTAGATAGGGTATAGGGGTAAGGTGACAGGGATACTGGAGTGATGGAGGTAGATATATATAGGGGTAAGGTGACAGGGATACTGGAGTGATGGAGGTAGATATGTATAGGGGTAAGGTGACAGGGATACTGGAGTGATGGAGGTAGATATATATAGGGGTAAGGTGACAGGGATACTGAAGTGATGGAGGTAGATATGTATAGGGGTAAGGTGACAGGGATACTGGAGTGATGGAGGTAGATATATATAGGGGTAAGGGGATACTGAAGTGATGGAGGTAGATAGGGTATAGGGGTAAGGTGACAGGGATACTGGAGTGATGGAGGTAGATATATATAGGGGTATGGTGACAGGGATACTGGAGTGATGGAGGTAGATATATATAGGGGTAAGGTGACAGGGATACTGGAGTGATGGAGGTAGATATATATAGGGGTAAGGTGACAGGGATACTGGAGTGATGGAGGTAGATATGTATAGGGGTAAGGTGACAGGGATACTGAAGTGATGGAGGTAGATATATATAGGGGTAAGGTGACAAGGATACTGAAGTGATGGAGGTAGATAGGGTATAGGGGTAAGGTGACAGGGATACTGGAGTGATGGAGGTAGATATATATAGGGGTATGGTGACAGGGATACTGGCGTGATGGAGGTAGATATATATAGGGGTAAGGTGACAGGGATACTGGAGTGATGGAGGTAGATATATATAGGGGTAAGGTGACAGGGATACTGGAGTGATGGAGGTAGATATGTATAGGGGTAAGGTGACAGGGATACTGGAGTGATGGAGGTAGATATATATAGGGGTAAGGGGATACTGAAGTGATGGAGGTAGATAGGGTATAGGGGTAAGGTGACAGGGATACTGGAGTGATGGAGGTAGATATATGTAGGGGTATGGTGACAGGGATACTGGAGTGATGGAGGTAGATATATATAGGGGTAAGGTGACAGGGATACTGGAGTGATGGAGGTAGGTATATATAGGGGTAAGGTGACAGGGATACTGGAGTGATGGAGGTAGATATATATAGGTGTAAGGGGATACTGAAGTGATGGAGGTAGATATATATAGGGGTAAGGTGACAAGGATACTGGAGTGATGGAGGTAGATATATATAGGGGTAAGGTGACAGGGATACTGGAGTGATGGAGGTAGATATGTATAGGGGTAAGGTGACAGGGATACTGGAGTGATGGAGGTAGATATGTATAGGGGTAAGGTGACAGGGATACTGGAGTGATGGAGGTAGATATGTATAGGGGTAAGGTGACAGGGATACTGGAGTGATGGAGGTAGATATGTATAGGGGTAAGGGGATACTGCGGTGATGGAGGTAGATATATATAGGGGTAAGGTGACAAGGATACTGGAGTGATGGAGGTAGATATATATAGGGGTAAGGTGACAGGGATACTGGAGTGATGGAGGTAGATATATATAGGGGTAAGGTGACAGGGATACTGGAGTGATGGAAGTAGATATATATAGGGGTAAGGTGACTAGGCAACAGGATATAAGATAAACAGAGTAGCAGCAGCTTGTATGTGAGTGGGTGTTTAGAGTCAATATAAATGTATGTGCATGTTATGTGTGTGTGAGTGTGTGTGTGTGTTGGAGTGTGTGTGTGTGTTGGAGTGAGTGTGTGTGAATGTGTAGGGCCCTGTGAGTGTGTAGGGCCTTGTGAATGTGTAGGGTCCTGTGAATGTGTAGGGCCCTGTGAATGTGTAGGGCCTTGTGAATGTGTAGGACCTTGTGAATGTGTAGGGTCCTGTGAATGTGTAGGGCCTTGTGAATGTGTAGGGCCTTGTGAGGTGTAGGGCCCTGTGAATGTGTAGGGCCTTGTGAATGTGTAGGGCCTTGTGAATGTGTAGGGTCCTGTGAGTGTGTAGGGTCCTGTGAGTGTGTAGGGTCCTGTGAGTGTGTAGGGTCCTGTGAGTGTGTAGGGTCCTGTGAGTGTGTAGGGTCCTGTGAGTGTGTAGGGTGAGTGTTTAGGGTCCTGTGAGTGTGTAGGGTCCTGTGAGTGTGTAGGGTCCTGTGAGTGTGTAGGGTCCTGTGAGTGTGTAGGGTCCTGTGAATGTGTAGGGTCCTGTGAGTGTGTAGGGTCCTGTGAGTGTGTAGGGTCCTGTGAGTGTGTAGGGTCCTGTGAGTGTGTAGGGTCCTGTGAATGTGTAGGGTCCTGTGAGTGTGTAGGGTCCTGTGAGTGTGTAGGGTCCTGTGAGTGTGTAGGGTCCTGTGAGTGTGTAGGGTCCTGTGAGTGTGTAGGGTCCTGTGAGTGTGTAGGGTCCTGTGAGTGTGTAGGGTCCTGTGAGTGTGTAGGGTCCTGTGAGTGTGTAGGGTCCTGTGAATGTGTAGGGTCCTGTGAATGTGTAGGGTCCTGTGAGTGTGTAGGGTCCTGTGAGTGTGTAGGGTCCTGTGAGTGTGTAGGGTCCTGTGAATGTGTAGGGTCCTGTGAGTGTGTAGGGTCCTGTGAGTGTGTAGGGTCCTGTGAGTGTGTAGGGTCCTGTGAATGTGTAGGGTCCTGTGAATGTATAGGGTCCTGTGAGTGTGTAGGGTCCTGTGAGTGTGTAGGGTCCTGTGAATGTGTAGGGTCCTGTGAGTGTGTAGGGCCTTGTGAATGTGTAGGGTCCTGTGAGTGTGTAGGGTCCTGTGAATGTGTAGGGTCCTGTGAGTGTGTAGGGTCCTGTGAGTGTGTAGGGTCCTGTGAGTGTGTAGGGTCCTGTGAGTGTGTAGGGTCCTGTGAGTGTGTAGGGTCCTGTGAGTGTGTAGGGTCCTGTGAGTGTGTAGGGTCCTGTGAATGTGTAGGGTCCTGTGAGTGTGTAGGGTCCTGTGAGTGTGTAGGGTCCTGTGAATGTGTAGGGTCCTGTGAGTGTGTAGGGTCCTGTGAGTGTGTAGGGTCCTGTGAGTGTGTAGGGTCCTGTGAGTGTGTAGGGTCCTGTGAATGTGTAGGGTCCTGTGAATGTGTAGGGTCCTGTGAATGTGTAGGGTCCTGTGAGTGTGTAGGGTCCTGTGAGTGTGCATAGCGACAGTGCAAAAAATGTGATAAAAGGTCAATGATGATACAAGTTTAACCCCGATAGTCTGTATAGCTATTTTGTTAGCTATTTATCAGTCGTATTGCTTGGGGATAGAAGCTGTTCAAGAGCCTGTTGGTGTCAGACTTGATGCACCTGTACCGCTTGAAGTGCGGCAGCAGAGAGAATAGTCTATGGCTTGGGTGTTTGGAATCTTTTACGATTTCCCGGGCCTTCTTTTCACACCGTCTGATATAGAGGTCCTGGGTGGCAGGGAGCTCGGCCCCAGTGATGTACTGGTCTGTCCACACCACCCTCTGTACCACCATGCAATTGAGGGCGTTGCTATCACCATAATAAGCAGGGATGCAGACAGTCAATATGCTCTCAATGGTACAGCTGTAGAACCTACTAAAGATTTTACTAACTTTTTCAACCTCCTGAGGGCAAAGAGGCCTTCTTCACGACTGTGTGTGCGTGTTTGGACCATTTTAAGTCTTTAGTGTTTTGGACACAGAGGAACTTGAAGCTGTCTACCTGCTCCACAGCCGCCCCGTCGATGTGGATTGGGGCGTGCTTACCCCTTAGTTTCCTGTAGTACACGATCAGCTCTCTGGTCTTGCTGACGTTGAGGGATAAGTTGTTGCTCCGGCACCACACTGCCAGGTCACTGACCTCCTCCCTGTCGGCTGACTCATCATCGCCGGTGATCAGGATTACCACCGCTGTGTCGTCAGTGAACTTGATGATGGCGTTGGAGTCGTGCTTGGCCACGCAGTCATGGGTGAACAGGGAATACAGGAGGGGACTATGCACACATCCCTGTGGCCCCTGTTAAGGGTCAGCGTGGCAGAGGTGATGTTGCCTACCCTCACCACCTGGGGTCATCCCGTCAGGAAGTCCAGGATCAAGTTGCAGAGGGAGGTGTTAAGACCGAGAGTTCTAAGCTTGGTGATGAGCTTGGCGGGGACAATGGTGTTGAACGCTGAGCTGTAGTCAAAGAACCGCATTCTCACATAGGTATTCCTCTTATCTAGGTGGGTGAGGGCAGTGTGGAGAGCAATTGAGATTGTATCATCTAGGATCTGTTGGAGCGGTATGCAAATTGGAGTGGGACTCTTGGGTGTCTGGGATGATGGAGTTAATATGTGCCTTGACCACCCTCTCAAAGCACTTCATGATTACAAAAGATTCAACACTGAACGTTCTGTAGCTTCAATGAGGCTAACAGAGGTGCACGAGTTCCTCAAGAGCTTATGTAAATCCCAAAGTTGGAATAGTTAGCACTTTATTACTACATATAATCAGCAATGTTAAAAGTATTCATATTATTATATTATATTATATGTCATATGCATATAATATAATATGTAATATGTAATATGTAATATGCATAAATATTCAAGGAAATAAAAATGTGCAGTGTACAAAATGAACATGATGGATAGGAATGACATACAGTGCATTCGGAAAGTATTCAGACCACTTGAAGTTACAACCGTATTCTAAGATGGATTAAATATCCCCCCCCCATCAAGCACAATACCCCATAATGACAAAGCAATAACCGTTTTTTAGATTTCTTTGAAAATGTTTTTTTTTTAAACCCGGTAATGTCACATTTATATAAGTATTCTGACCCTTTACTCAGTACTTTGTTGACGCACCTTTGGCAGCAATTACAGCCTTTGAGTCTTCTTAGGTATGACGCTACAAGCTCGGCACACATGTATTTGGTGAGTTTCTCCCAAATACCTTTCTCCCAAATACCTCTCTACCTTTAATGCTTCAGAAGTTTTTTGGTACAATTCCCCAGATCTGTGCCTCGACACAATCCTGTCTCGGAGCTCTATGGACAATTCCCCTCGACTTCATGGCTTGGTTTTTGCTCTGACATGTACTGTTAACTGTGGCACCTTATATAGACAGGTGTGTGCCTTTCCAAATCATGTCCAATCAATTGGATTTACCAGAGGTGGACACCAATCAAGTTGTAGAAATACTTCTCTTTGTCATTATAGGGTCTAGTGTGTAGATTGATGAGGGAAACATTTCATTTAATACATTTTAGAATAAGACTGTAACGTAACAAAATGTGGAAAAAGTCATGGGGTCTGAATACTTTCCAAATGCACTGTACACTAATGGGTGGCCAAAAATAACTATCTGAAAGCCACGCCTTCAATCTGATAGGCTGCCACCTCTACAATATATTATTAAAAAGGTTCAAAATCAAACCCCTCCCATCACAAAAAGATCCTGGTTTGAACCTTTACACAGGGGTTCTACTAAGCTAATATAGGGAATTGTCTTAATATCGTCATACCATGGATCATTTAGCTATTTGATTTAGAATTGTGAGACCCCTGTAGGTATACTATATATATATACATATATATTTGATAATGCAACACGTTCATAAATGGCAAAACAGAAAAATATGAAAAATAAATAAATCATTAAGAATACATTTTTGGAGCCTCCCGAGCGGAGCTGCGGTCTAAGACACTGTATCGCATTGCTTTAGGCGTCACTACAGACCCTGGTTCGATCCCAGGCTGTCTCACTACCTTGAACGGGAGTCCCATACAATTGGCCCAGCATCGACTGGGTTAGGGGAGGGTTTGGTCGTGGGGGCTTTACTTGGCTCATCTTGCTCTAGGGACTCCTTGTGGTTTGGTTTGGTGTGGCGGGTCATGTTTCGCAGGACGCATGACTTGACCTTCGCCTCTCCCGAGCCCGTTGGGGAGTTGCAGCGATGAGACAAGGTCATAGTTGGATATCACAAAATTGGGGAGAAAAAGGGGGTAAAAATACAAAAGAAATATGTAATAAAAAAAACATTACAGTTTTGAAGTGTCTGTCTAGGATATATAAGAAAACTCAGGAAAAATTTGTGTTTTTTGGACACTAATTTAAACCCCTATTTTAGTTGGCACAAAACTACCTCCATACTTCATACATTTTCAAAACCGGGTTATTTTCAGACGAGTCTGGGTCGTAGAGCAAAACAAAGAACACCATTGTGTTCGTGAGAGTCTCATCTTTCCATAGACTGTAATAGCCAAACTGTTCAGACGCTACAGACGTTTTTGTGAGAAGACCGATTTTTGGGATGTCTCCTGGTCTGACAAACAACGCTGTAGCTCTGCCACTTTCCACCGCAGGTGCGGAAGGCCGACATAGGCAGATTCTGTGGATTGAGACCCAGCCCATGCAAAAATACATATCTCTAGCTTAAACTGACAGAGTTTGATGGGGTTGTTTCTTAGATTGACGGGTGAGTTAATAGACTCATAAGGAAAATAACAACAACAATGTGTATGGAAGCTCTGAATCTGTATAGAAACAATGGAGGTGAAAGATGGTCTTATAAAGAATGATATGTTCAAAAATTGTAAACATTAATCAAAAGTAATTTCATAAAACCTTAAAACGTACAGTACAATTAGGTTTCAATGCGTCTAGCAATAACGTCTCCATTTCTGACATAAAATCAATTTTTTTTGTGTGAAAAACATCCAGCATCAAATGCGTGTCTACCATAATCTACCATTCGATGAAACATCCTAAACACGAGACAACTCCTTGTTTTCTTACGGCACATCAGAAGCCGACAGATAAGGGATTTGCTCAAGATGAACTGGGGGGGAGAGGGCAGCGGGTGTACTCCCTAGGCTTAGAGAGAAGAGTTATCAACATACAGAGCACAGGAACCCAATGACCCAAGCTTGCGCTCCCCCTAAATTGATAGGTCAGTGAGTTCGGAGAGTGTACCCAGAGACCACACAAACATACCTTTGATTTTAGGGTGTATTTAGAGAGGAGAGAGCATGAGTCATTCTGTGAGACCAAAAGGTTATTCCAGTCACATAGCTGCTCACATACTAGCACTGCCTTTAGAATTCCATTCACACACATGTACCCCCCCCACACACACACACACACACTCACACACACACGTACACACACACACACACACACACACACACACACACACACGTACACACACGTACACACACACACACACACACACACACACACACACACACACACACACACACAGGGTGAAATAAAAGCAAGGTTAAATAACTCTAAATCGTGATAATTGCCACTCCTTTTACATTGCTCATATCACAGATACCCAATTTGGATTATTGGTCTATTGCTGAACGTGGGCTGTCTATTATTAGACAATGTATGGATGATAGGTGGAATTTAAAGTTGAAAGAGATCTCTGTGAACCCATTGACCATAATAGTTAATGTGCAGAGCAGTATTTAGGTCCGGATTGCATGCACAAGCATGGGATCTACTCTGAACTCTTACTCATAACCTACTCTTTATAGGGACAATCTGCAGTTGCTACATCCATTTTGGGACTTCTGATGTATACCCATTGATTCTTGAAGAATATAACTTCTAAATGACTCATGAGCTTAGTTTAACTGGTGTACCACATCAGAACCCAAAATATAAGCTTGTTTTACTCTAATGTTCCTAAACAACGTCAATGTAAATAAACACTGTACAGCCTCAGAACATGATTGAAATTATAACTTTGATATCATGGATGGTCAGTCTTTGCATCCATAGCTCTGTCTATGAATTTGAGAGTGGTTCCATTTCTCCAGGCCCATCCCATAGCTTTGTCTATGAATTTGAGAGTGGTTCCATTTCTCCAGGCCCATCCCATAGCTCTGTCTATGAATTTGAGAGTGGTTCCATTTCTTCAGGCCCATCCCATAGCTCTGTCTATGAATTTGAGAGTGGTTACATTTCTCCAGGCCCCTCCCATAGCTCTGTCTATGAATTTGAGAGTGGTTACATTTCTCCAGGCCCCTCCCATAGCTCTCACTACTCTTTATTATTGTTTCAACTGCGGACTGCACCTTTAAAGGGCTTGAATTATTACTCTTCCTTGCATGCAGTCTTGGATCTTGGGATACACTATTTAGCAGAGTTGGAACGGAGGTTACTGAAATAAGGCTCAGGACTATCCCAAAGATGTTGATATACATGAGGTATATCTCTAATCAAAAGTCATTTTTCGATTCCAGAGATCCAGAAACTGCAAATGACAAATATTTGTGAAAATGGGGAAATGTTTTTGCTGAATGGCTATTGGTGGAATAGAAATTGGTGGAATGAAAATTCCATTTTGTTGAACATACGTATGGAACATATAAGGCTTACTATAAATTATACTTTATTATAGGTGGTATTATTCACACTATGTACACATCTTGTTTAGGTAGTTTTTTCTTGTGGAGATTTAAAAAAAAACTGAAGTCAATAGCAAAACAAAAGCTTAAACATAGACATCTCTTAGAAACAAGACATCTCTATAAACATCTGGGCAATATTTACATCTCCCTATACTGTTCATTCCAATCCAAATCAATTGTTTGGGGTTGAACAGGAGGTGAAAATATTATACTATGCTGTGAATGAAATACAATACTTTTTGTAACTACTGTGCATAGGATAGATTTATGATGGGGTCGTTTTTCTACATTTCTACAGGGGACCAGACTTGTGTTCAAATACTATTCAAAATCATTTATAATACTTTAGCTGTGCTTGGTTGAGACATGCCTGTTCCAATGGAACAGATAGAAAACTCCCTATTTGTCCCTAAAGCCCTTATTTGACCAATTTTACCAGCATCCAGGGTTGAATCCTTCAAGAATGATAAGATGAGTTTGGTCCCACGTTTGATTCCAGTTGCCTATTGACTTCACTTTTATATTTGCACAGTAGGCCAATATGCTTTGTCATCTTGAGTGAATTATCTTGCTAAACGTAGCATGCAAATGATAGGCTCATCAAAAACAAACCCGAAGACCTGAAGACAAGTACATCCCTTCTTTACACCCCGTTGCTGCCCTACATTACCTGTGTAAACAGGTCAACAGATATAATCAGGTATAAACAGCAGTCACCAGGTTTGGGATCAATACCATTTCAATTCAGTCAATTCGGGAAGTAGGCTAAATTGAAAAGTAAAATTCCAATAGGCTTGGAAAGTGAAGACGTTACAAAACGTCACAAAAATGAACATTAGTGGAGACACAACTAGCGGTTTTTGAAATTTGTCCCGTTTGCTAGCGGTAGTGATGCGGTAGTAATGCACTGTATATAAGTGATTTGCTTCACCCCACAGTTAGTCAAGATAATTAGCTAGCCAGCAAATGTTGTTTACAGTTAATTAGCAACTGGTTCTACACTCTTTTGCTACAGTAGCTACCGTAGCACTGCTCTGTCAATAGCATGTCTCCAAAAATGGCGAGGTGTCTGTCTTCAGTTGTGTTTACATATGTGAAGTCATCCTTTTTTCAAGTGTATTCTAAATGACCCTCATTGACAAAATGGGGGAAATGGTTAATTTCAATTTCAGTTCAGAACGGTTCAATACACATGTTGCATAAGATGTCATTTTGACAATGGGGTTTGAATCCTTGTCAATTCATTGCTTAGACTCTGTGAATTTTAGGCTTTTAGCAATAGATCGCTCTTATCCAGAGTGACTTACAGGAGCAATTAGGGTTATAATAAGTGCCTTGCTCATTATCTGTGCTATCCGGGATCCTTGGGATATCCCTACCCCATTGAAGTTGAAAATGGTTAAGGTAAGGGCACCAGATAGCACTGACTCAAGTGCACATCGACAAATTTTTCACCTAGTCGGCTCGGGGATTCAACCAAGCGACCTTTCGGGTTACTGGCCCAACTCTTTCAACCGCTAGGCTACCTGCCCGTTTTTCCCCCCTAAAACAATGATGTTTCGAGTCTTGAAGCAAATGAACAGCACATTTTTAATAGTTTGGGTTACGCCACTAACAGAATGCTACGGAGGCATCAGTAGTAGTAGATGGTTGATTGCATGAGGAACACCCATCAAACACTTTGCCCTTAATGACACTTTACCTCTGGTAAATGTGTTGACGCTCTTGACCCCAGATAGACCCCTCTCTGGCAACATGGCCCAGTGGCCCCTCAACTTATCTTATCATGGCACTAGTTGCCAAATAGTGGCTCTGTATGTCACTGTGTACCCCTGGTCATGTCATCTGCTCTGATTGCAATAGGCCTTAGCAGATGTGGTCACAGTGGGGTTAATCAAGAAGGGTTAAATGTCAGAGGTTATTTGGGTTTGGGTATGAGCTAATCTACTTTTTAGTCAATATAGTCCTCTCAAAAAGAAGGTCCTGTAACAGTATGTATAGTATCCTTGAGATGGACGTCATCTGTTTATGTTGTGATCACACCATACTTTACTCTAAAGTAAAAGTCCTCCGCTACTACCTGGCTGCTAAAATGTTTCAGTTTATGTGACAAAACAAGCAATCTTAATGTTGAGAATAATTGAAACATCTAAACCGCTGTGAAATATATTTTCAATAACTGAACATTTTGTATTTTCAGCTGTTTGATGTTGGTGTACAATACTGAAAGTAAAAAGACACAAAAAATTGATCTTAAGGATGGGAAGCACAGAACTAGGACACAAATGGATTTACCACCTATCAGACTTGCTTACAATGAGAATGACAGCTCTATAACTCACATCTCTATGTGAATTTGGTAGCACACAATGCTACATATTGCGTCATTAAAAGTGGTATGGCACAAGGAATCAACTTGAGATTAGACCATTTTGTAGGTCTGAAAATGTCTGACATTTTTTAGAGTGAACTTTCACTTTATGTAGGCTTTAGACTGTTGGGTTTGAAATCCATATGACTACATTGCTTCACTCTCAAACAACCAGGGCCTCATTTCCGAGTTGTGATGTAACTTAAGCTTTACGATGATTGTACCAGATGTAGCGTTTTTACAAGCCAACTTTCTAAGAGTGATTCCCAAACAAACACGTAGAGAGAATGTGTTGATACGGATAAGATTGAAAGAAAACAGCACTGCTCTTGGATCAGCTTTCTCCATTTGTATTTGTTATGGATCCCCATTTGTTGCTGCCAAGGCAGCAGCTACTCTTCCTGGGGTCCAACAAAATTAAGGCAGTTATAAAAATGGTAAAACATAACATTACATTTCACAACAGATTTCACAACACATTACATGTGTACTCTCAGGCCACTACTCTGCAACCACATATCTACAACACAAAATCCAAGTGTACGTGTGTGCATAGTGAGTATGTTATCATGTGTGTGTTTGCATGTGTCTGTGCCTGTGTGGGTGTCTCTTCACAGTCCCCGCTCTTCAATAAGGTGTATTTTTATCTGATTTTTAAATCAAATTGTACTGCTTGCATGACTTATTTAATGTGTAACAGGGTTCCATGTAGACATGGCTCTATATAGTACTGTGTGTCTCCTGTAGTCTATTGGTGACTGTGAAGAGATCTCTGGTGGCATGTCTTGTGGGGAATGCATGGGTGTCTGAGCTGTGTGCCAGTGGTTTAAACAGACACCTCAGTGCATTCAACATGTAAATACTTCTCACAAATATGAATGGTGATGAAGTCAATCCCTCCTCTACTTTGAGCCAAGAGAGTCTGACATATTAATGTTAGCTCTCCGTGTACATCCAAAGGGCCAGCCGTGCTGCCTGGTTCTGAGCCAATTGTAATTTTCCTAAGTCCATGTTTGTGGCACCTGACCACACGACTGAACAATAGTCCAGGTGCAACAAAACTAGGGCCTGTAGGACCTGTCTTGATGATAGCATTGTTAAGAAGGCAGAGCAGTGCTTTATTATGGACAGACCCTTAGCTACTGCTGCATCAATATGTTTTGACAATGACTGTTTACAATCCAGGGTTACTCCAAACAGTTTATTCTCCTCAACTTGCTCAATTTCCACATTATTCATTACAATATTTAGTTTGTTTAGGGTTTAGTGAATGATTTCTCCCAAATACAATGGTTTTAGTTTTTTTTTTAAATTTAGGACTAACTTATTTCTTGCCACCCATTCTAAAACTGACTTCAGCTCTTTGTTAAATGTTGCAGTGATTTCACTTGCTGTGGTTGCTGACATGTATAGTGTTGAGTCATCAGCATACATAGGCACTCAGAGCCACTGGCAGGTCATTAGCAAAGGGCAGGTCAAAAGTAAGGGGCCTAGTCAGCTGCTATGGAGAACACCTGACTCTATCTGGATTATCCAAAACAAAATCCTTACCCCAGGATTCTTCAACTGGTGATTATTCAACTGGACAATAAAGAAAAAGGAGCACTTTGTTGCTGCATGAATCTGATAGATTATTTATGGAACAAGTAAACAATCGGCTTATGTTTCGGCGTGAATTGCTTTCATCAGAGCTGGAGAGGCTTCCATTAAAGAACACCCTCTGTGTTCTGTTAGACAGGTAATTCTCGATCCACAATACAGCAGGGCGTGTGAAACCATAGCACTTAAGTTTATGATTGATAATGTCAAAAGCTGCACTGAAGTCTAACAAAACAACTCTCACAGTCTTTTTTATTTTTAATTTCTCTCAACCAATCATCAGTCAATTGTGTAAGTGATGTGCTTCTCGAATGCTCTTCCTTATAAGTGCTGAAAATCATAGCATTGCATCTGATCAAACACAATTATTTCCAAAAGTTTTCTAGTTAGTAAGAGGCTGATTGGTTGGCTGTTTTTAGCCAGTAAAGGGTGCTTTACTATTATTTGGTAGTGGAATGACTTTGCTTCCCTCCAGGCCTGAGGGCACACACTTTCCTGTAGGCTTAGATTGAAGCGATGGCAAATAGGAGGGGCAATAACGATATCCATCCATGTTGTCAGATCCAGGTGACTTGTCATTGTTGCTAGACATATTTTTTCACTTTACAGAATTCAAAATGAAGATGCTTGTCTTTCATAATATGGTCAGTTATGCATGGATGTTTAGTAGGTTTAGAATTTGTTGTTGGCATGTCATGCCTAAATTTGCTAACCTTGCCAATGTTAAAATAATTAAAGTAGTTGGCAATATCAGTGGGATTTGTGACAAATGAACCATTTGATTCAATGAATGATGGAGCCGAGTTAATCTTTTTTCCCAAAATTTCAAAGATTTTTAAAATAATTCTTTATATAATTTATCTTTGTTTCATATTACAGTTTCTTCTTCTGTTGAGTCACATGATTTCTCAATTTACAGTATGTTTGCCAATCGGCTGTGCAGACAGATTTATTTACACATCACACAGACCAGCAAATATGATTTACATCTTCAACATAGCAACCACTACAAAACATATTGTATGACCTCTTATACATCATATTAGGCCCAGCCTTTTGAACTTTGGTTTTCCTAGATATGGCTACATCTGATGGATGTGGACACTGCTTTAGAGCAGACTTCTGCAGCATTAGTAAAGATGTGATCAAAACATGTGGATTCCTGTGCTGTTTGTAAATAACCTGGTAGGTTAACGGATACGGTTGCAGGCACAGGTTACAGTTAGGGTTAGCATTGAAATAATTCAAATCTTAGCATAGCAAAATAATTATTCCATGGCAGATCAGCACCTAGAGAGATACTGTATTACCACCTATGGCTGCAAATATTGAGGCAGATTCTTCTAGATGCTTACCCTTACACATCCTGAAATATATTGAGGCAAAAATAGAATATAGACTATAGACTACGTCATTTTGGATCTCTATGGTGAGTGAGCATAAGCAGCAGGTCCCATGTTCAATTTGCTATTCAAACCCACTCTATACTCCCCCAATCTAATTCTCACTACAGTCTACTCTCTAGATTGTTTACATGGTCATGGGCGATCCCTGAAAAGCAGCATAACTCTGTGTTACCCAGTGCTTCCTCTTCTGGTGCTGATGGGGCTGCTTGAACTCTAGATGACCCTGTGACCCCTGCCTGAGCCCCTAGAATCGGCAGAATGGTCACACTGTGTTGCTCGAGCCCCCACAAGGGTGCGTTCTGAGCCCTCTCCTGTACTCCCTGTTCACCCACGACTGTGTGGCCATGCACGCCTCCAACTCAGTCATCAAGTTTGCAGACGACACTACAGTGGTAGGCTTGATAACCAACAACGACGAGACGGCCTACAGGGAGGAGGTGAGGGCCCTCGGAGTGTGGTGTCAGGAAAATAACCTCACACTCAATGTCAACAAAACAAAGGAGATGATTGTGGACTTCAGGAAACAGCAGAGGAAGCACCCCCCTATCCACATCGACGGGACAGTAGTGGAGAGGGTAGTAAATTTTTTGGTCCACCCACACAGACAGCATCGTGAAGAAGGCGCAGCAGCACCTCTTCAACCTCAGGAGGCTGAAGAAATTTGGCTTGTCGCCAAAAGCACTCGCAAACTTCTACAGATGCACAATCGAGAGCATCCTGTCGGGCTTTATCACCGCCTGGTACGGCAACTGCTCCGTCCACGACCGTAAGGCTCTCCAGAGGGTAGTGAGGTCTGCACAACGCATCACAGGGGGCAAAGTACCTGCCCTCCAGGACAACTACACCGCCCGATGTCACAGGAAGGCCATAAAGATCATCAAGGACAACAACCACCTGAGTCACTGCCTGTTTACCCCACTATCATACAGAAGGCGAGGTCAGTACAGGTGCGTCAAAGCTGGGACCGAGAGACTGAGAAACAGCTACTATCTCAAGGCCATCAGACTGTTAAACAGCCACCACTAACATTGAGTGGCTGCTGCCAACACACTGACTCAACTCCAGCCACTTTAATAATGGAAATAGATGTAAAAATATATCACTAGCCACTTTAAACAATGCTACTTAATATAATGTTTACAAACCCTACATTACTCATCTCATATGTATATGTATATACTTTACTCTATACCATCTACTGCATCTTGCCTATGCCATTCTGTACCATCACTCATTCAAATATCTTTATGTACATATTCTTTATCCCTTTACCCTTGCGTGTATAAGGTAGTAGTTTTGGAATTGTTAGGTTAGATTACTTGTTGGTTATTACTGCATTGTCGGAACTAGAAGCACAAGCATTTCGCTACAATCGCATTAACATCTGCTAACCATGTGTATGTGACAAATACATTTGATTTGATTTGATTTTGATTTAGGTACAGTTGAAGTCGGAAGTTTACATACACTTAGGTTGGAGTCATTAAAACCCGTTTTTCAACCACTCCACAAATTTCTTGTTAACAAACTGTCGTTTTGGCAAGTCGGTTAGGATATCTACTTTGTGCATGACACAAGTCATTTTTCCAACAATTGTTTACAAACAGATTATTTCACTTATAATTCACTGTATCACAATTCCAATGGGTCAGAAGTTTACATACACTAGGTTGACTGTGCCTTTAAACAGCTTGGAAAATTCCAGAAAATTATGTCAGGCTAATTGACATCATTTGAGTCAATTGGAGGTGTACCTGTGGATGTATTTCAAGGCCTACCTTCAAACTCAGTGCCTCTTTGCTTGACATCATGGGTAAATCAAATGAAATCAGCCAAGACTTCAGAAAAAAATTGTAGACCTTCACAAGTCTGGTTCATCCTTGGGAGCAATTTCCAAACGCCTGACGGTACCACGCTCATCTGCACAAACAATAGTACACAAGTATAAACACCATGGGACCACGCAGCCGTCATACCGCTCAGGAAGGAGATGCATTCTGTCTCCTAGAGATGAACGTACTTTGGTGCAAAAAGTGCAAATCGATCCCAGAACAACAGCAAAGGACCTTGTGAAGATGCTGGAGAAAACCGGTACAAAAGTATATATATCCACAGTAAAACGAGTCCTATATCGACATAACCTGAAAGGCCACTCAGCAAGGAAGAAGCCACTGCTCCAAAACTGCCATAAAAAAGCCAGACTACGGTTTGCAACTGCACATGGGGACAAAGATCATACTTTTTGGAGAAATGTCCTCCGGTCTGATGAAACAAAAATAGAACTGTTTGGCCATAATGACCATCATGATGTTTGGAGGAAAAAAGGGGAGGCTTGCAAGCCAAATAACACCATCCCAACCATGGCATCATGTTGTGGGGGTGCTTTGCTGGAGGAGGGACTGGTGCACTTCACAAAATAGATGGCATCATGAGGGAGGAAAATGATGGAGATATATTGAAGCAACATCTCAAGACATCAGTCAGGAAGTTAAAACTTGGTCGCAAATGGATCTTCCAAATGAACAATGACCCCAAGCATACTTCCAAAGTTGTGGCAAAATGGCCATCACAAAGCCTTGACCTCAATCCTATAGAAAATTTGTGGGCAGAACTGAAAAAGCGTGTGCTAACAAGGATGCCTACAAACCTGTCTCAGTTATACCAGCTCTGTCAGGAGGAATGGGCCAAAATTCACACAACTTATTTTGGGAAGCTTGTGGAAGGCTACCCAAAATGTTTGACCCAAGTTAAACAATTAAAGGCAATGCTACCAAATACTAATTGTGTGTATGTAAACTTCTGACCCACTGGGAATGTGATGAAAGAAATAAAAGCTTAAATAAATCATTCTCTCTACTATTATTTTGACATTTCATATTCTTAAAATAAAGTGGTGATCCTAACTGACGTAATTTGTTACTAGGATTAAATGTCAGGTATTTTGAAAAACTGAGTTTAAATGTATTTGGCTAAGGTGTATATAAACCTCCGACTTCAACTGTATATCATTGGTTGTAGCTCCATAGAGATAAGATACATCACCCACTATTAATAGGCATTTTGCCGCCTGACTGATGAAACAAAATAGATCTCTGCCACCTGTTTTCCCGCAAGGAACATTAACCTTTTGTGGGATGGCATACTTTTACAGTGCATGTTGTCTCAGATGTTTGGGAAGCACTCCCAGTTTCCCACGTTCCACACAGTCAATGGTCCATGGTGAAGGTGTGCTTTCTTCCTGGCTTTGAAGAGGTTCTTTGAACATATGCCAAAGAGGAAAAGAGATACACCATGAATGATATAGCCTGGGATCTTCTCCAGGTAGAGACTAGTGATCATTGAGGTCCGTCTTCTGTCCAAGGGAGAGAGTCATAGAGAAAGGACAGAGGAGGCCCATTGAAAGTCACATGCCTGATTTATTGAAGTAGATTCTTAATGTAGCATCAGTGCATAACGTCACCTGACTTCACACAAACACAGACACACAGTATTAACCCGAGAGTGACAGTGTGCACCTCTGTCAGATGTCCTTCTTTCTCGCTTTAGGTTTCAGAACCACTTAATTAAAAGTTGAAAGTGCGCCAAATTTAGGAGCTTCCTGTTGCATATTGAGAAGTTAAGGTTGTTTACCTCGTTGTAACAGATAAATGCAAGTTCACATAACAGCTTCCTGCAGTCCCAGTATTAGCTGTGTTACGACAGCTGGTGTACTGTGTATTAGTCCCAGTATTAGCTGTGTTACGACAGCTGGTGTACTGTGTATTAGTCCCTGTATTAGCTGTGTTACGACAGCTGGTGTAATGTGTATTAGTCCCTGTATTAGCTGTGTTATGACATCTGGTGTACTGTGTATTAGTCCCAGTATTAGCTGTGTTATGACATCTGGTGTACTGTGTATTAGTCCCAGTATTAGCTGTGTTATGACATCTGGTGTACTGTGTATTAGTCCCAGTATTAGCTGTGTTATGACATCTGGTGTACTGTGTATTAGTCCCAGTATTAGCTGTGTTATGACATCTGGTGTACTGTGTATTAGTCCCAGTATTAGCTGTGTTATGACAGCTGGTGTACTGTGTATTAGTCCCTGTATTAGCTGTGTTATGACATCTGGTGTACTGTGTATTAGTCCCTGTATTAGCTGTGTTATGATATCTGGTGTACTGTGTATTGGTCCCAGTATTAGCTGTGTTACGACAGCTGGTGTACTGTGTATTAGTCCCTGTATTAGCTGTGTTATGACATCTGGTGTACTGGATATTAGTCCCAGTATTAGATGTGTTATGACATCTGGTGTACTGTGTATTAGTCCCTGTATTAGCTGTGTTATGACAGATGGTGTAATGTGTATTAGTCCCTGTATTAGCTGTGTTTTGACATCTGGTGTAATGTGTATTATTCCCAGTATTAGCTGTGTTACGACAGCTGGTGTACTGTGTATTAGTCCCTGTATTAGCTGTGTTACGACATCTGGTGTACTGTGTATTAGTCCCAGTATTAGCTGTGTTATGACATCTGGTGTACTGTGTATTAGTCCCAGTATTAGCTGTGTTATGACATCTGGTGTACTGTGTATTAGTCCCAGTATTAGCTGTGTTATGACATCTGGTGTACTGTGTATTAGTCCCAGTATTAGCTGTGTTATGACATCTGGTGTACTGTGTATTAGTCCCAGTATTAGCTGTGTTATGACATCTGGTGTACTGTGTATTAGTCCCAGTATTAGCTGTGTTATGACATCTGGTGTACTGTGTATTAGTCCCAGTATTAGCTGTGTTATGACATCTGGTGTACTGTGTATTAGTCCCAGGATTAGTCTGTACTGTGTATTAGTCCCAGTATTAGCTGTGTTATGACATCTGGTGTACTGTGTATTAGTCCCAGTATTAGCTGTGTTATGACATCTGGTGTACTGTGTATTAGTCCCAGTATTAGCTCTGTTATGACAGCTGGTGTACTGTGTATTAGTCCCTGTATTAGCTGTGTTATGACATCTGGTGTACTGTGTATTAGTCCCAGTATTAGCTGTGTTATGACATCTGGTGTGCTGTGTATTAGTCCCAGTATTAGCTGTGTTATGACATCTGGTGTACTGTGTATTAGTCCCAGTATTAGCTGTGTTATGACATCTGGTGTACTGTGTATTAGTCCCAGTATTAGCTGTGTTTTGATATCTGGTGTACTGTGTATTAGTCCCAGTATTAGCTGTGTTATGACATCTGGTGTACTGTGTATTAGTCCCAGTATTAGCTGTGTTATGACAGATGGTGTACTGTATATTAGTCCCTGTTTTAGCTGTGTTATGACATCTGGTGTACTGTGTATTAGTCCCAGTATTAGCTGTGTTATGACATCTGGTGTACTGTGTATTAGTCCCAGTATTAGCTGTGTTATGACATCTGGTGTACTGTGTATTAGTCCCAGGATTAGCTGTGTTATGACATCTGGTGTACTGTGTATTCGTCCCAGTATTAGCTGTGTTATGACATCTGGTGTACTGTGTATTAGTCCCAGTATTAGCTGTGTTATGACAGCTGGTGTACTGTGCATTAGCCCCTGTATTAGCTGTGTTATGACATCTGGTGTACTGTGTATTAGTCCCAGTATTAGCTGTGTTATGACATCTGGTGTACTGTGTATTAGTCCCAGTATTAGCTGTGTTATGACATCTGGTGTACTGTGTATTAGTCCCAGTATTAGCTGTGTTATGACAGCTGGTGTACTGTGTATTAGTCCCAGTATTAGCTGTGTTATGACATCTGGTGTACTGTGTATTAGTCCCAGTATTAGCTGTGTTATGACATCTGGTGTACTGTGTATTAGTTCCAGTATTAGCTGTGTTATGACAGCTGGTGATCGCACCTAAAACCATTTATTGGATCATCAAGAATCAAGAAAGAGAGCGGTTTAATTGTTGTGAAGAAGGCCTCAGGGCGCCCAAGAAAGTTCAGCAAGCACCTGGACTGTCTCCTAAACTTGATTCAGCTGCACGATCGGGGCACCACCAGTACAGAGCTGGCTGAGGAATGGCAGCAGGCAGGTGTGAATGCATCTTCACGCACAGTGAGATGAAGAATTTTGGAGAGTGGCCTGGTGTCAGCAAAAGGGCAGCAAAGAAGCCACTTCTCTCCAGGAAAAACATCAGGGACAGACTGATATTCTGCAAAAGGTACAGGGATTGGAGTGCTGAGGACTGGGGTAAAGCCATTTTCTCTGATGAATCCCCTTTCCGATTGTTCATCCAGAAAAAAGTTTGTCCGGAGAAGACAAGGTGAGCGCTACCATCAGTCCTGTGTCATGCCAACAGTAAAGCATCCTGAGACCATTCATGTGTGGGGTTGCTTCTCAACCAAGGGAGTGGGCTCACTCACAATTTTGCCTAAGAACACAGTCATGAATAAAGAATGATACCAACACATCCTCCGAGAGCAACTTCTCCCAACTATCCAGGAACAGTTTGGTGACGAACAATGCTTTTCCAGCATGATGGAGCACCTTGCCATAAGGCAAAAGTGATAACTAAGTGGCTCGGGGAACAAAACATCGATATTTTGGGTCCATGGCCAGGAAACTCCCCAGACCTTAATCCCATTGAGAATTTATGGTCAATCCTCAAGAGGCGGGTGGACAAACAAAAACCCACAAATTCTGACAAACTCCAAGCATTGATTATGCAAGAATGGGCTGCCATCAGTCAGGATGTGGCCCAGAAGTTAATTGACAGCATGCCAAGGCGGATTGCAGAGGTCTTGAAAAAGAAGGGTCAACACTGCAAATATTGACTCTTTGAATCAACTTCATGTAATTGTCAATAAAATCCTTTGACACTTTTGAAATACTTGTAATTATAATTCAGTATTCCATAGTAACATCTGGCAAAAATATTTAAAGACACTAAGGCAGCAAAATTAATATTCTCAAAACTTTTGGCCACGACTGTACTGTCTTTTAATCCCAATATTAGTCCCAGTGTTATGACATCTGGTGTACTGTGTATTAGTCCCAGTGTTATGACATCTGGTGTACTGTGTATTAGTCCCAGTGTTATGACATCTGGTGTATTCTGTATTAGTCCCAGTGTTATGACATCTGGTGTATTCTGTATTAGTCCCAGTGTTATGACATCTGGTGTATTCTGTATTAGCCCCAGTGTTATGACATCTGGTGTACTGTGTACTAGTACAGTGTTATGACAACTGGTTTACTGTGTATTAGTCCCAGTGTTATGACATCTGGTGTATTCTGTATTAGTCCCAGTGTTATGACATCTGGTGTATTCTGTATTAGTCCAGTGTTATGACATCTGGTGTATTCTGTATTAGTCCCAGTGTTATGACATCTGGTGTATTCTGTATTAGTCCCAATATTAGTCCCGGTGTTATGACATCTGGTGTACTGTGTACTAGTACAGTGTTATGACATCTGGTGTACTGTGTATTAGTCCCAGTGTTATGACAACTGGTGTACTGTGTACTTGTACAGTGTTATGACAACTGGTGTACTGTGTATTAGTCCCAATATTAGTCCCAGTGTTATGACATCTGGTGTACTGTGTATTAGTCCCAGTGTTATGACAACTGGTTTACTGTGTATTAGTCCCAGTATTAGTCCCAGTCCCAGTGTTATGACAACTGAGTACTGTGTATTAGTCCAGTGTTATAACAGCTGGTGTACTGTGTATTAGTCCCAGTGTTATGACAAAAGGTGTACTGTGTACTAGTCCCTGGATTAGTCAGTGTTATGACAACTGGTGTACTGTGTATTAGTCCAGTGTTACGATAACTGGTGTACTGTGTATTAGTCCCAGTGTAACGACAACTGGTTTACTGTGTATTAGTCCAGAGTTATGACAAATGGTGTGCTGTGTATTAGTCCCAGAGTTATGACAACTGGTGTACTGTGTATTAGTCCAGTGTTATGACAACGGTTATACTGTGTATTAGTCCAGAGTTATGACAACTGGTTTACTGTGTATTAGTCCAGTGTTATGACAACTGGTATATTCTGTATTAGTCCCAGTGTTATGACAACTGGTGTACTGTGTATTAGTCCAGTGTTATGACAACTGGTGTACTGTGTATTAGTCCCAGTGTTATGACAACTGGTGTACTGTGTATTAGTCCCAGTGTTATGACAACTGGTGTACTGTGTATTAGTCCAGTGTTATGACAACTGGTGTACTGTGTATTAGTCCCAGTGTTATGACAACTGGTGTACTGTGTATTAGTCCCAGTGTTATGACAACTGGTGTACTGTGTATTAGTCCCAGTGTTATGACAACTGGTGTACTGTGTATTAGTCCAGTGTTATGACAACTGGTGTACTGTGTATTAGTTCCAGTGTTATGACAACTGGTGTACTGTGTATTAGTCCCAGTGTTATGACAACTGGTGTACTGTGTATTAGTCCAGTGTTATGACAACTGGTGTACTGTGTATTAGTCCCAGTGTTATGACAACTGGTGTACTGTGTATTAGTCCCAGTGTTATGACAACTGGTGTACTGTGTATTAGTCCCAGTGTTATGACAACTGGTGTACTGTGTATTAGTCCCAGTGTTATGACAACTGGTGTACTGTGTATTAGTCCAGTGTTATGACAACTGGTGTACTGTGTATTAGTCCCAGTGTTATAACAACTGGTGTACTGTGTATTAGTCCCAGTGTTATGACAACTGGTGTACTGTGTATTAGTCCCAGTGTTATGACAACTGGTGTACTGTGTATTAGTCCCAGTGTTATGACAACTGGTGTACTGTGTATTAGTCCCAGTGTTATGACAACTGGTATACTGTGTATTAGTCCCAGTGTTAGTCCCAATGTTATGACAACTGAGTACTGTGTATTAGTCCAGTGTTATAACAGCTGGTGTACTGTGTATTAGTCCCAGTGATATGGTAAAAGGTGTACTGTGTACTAGTCCCTGGATTAGTCAGTGTTATGACAACTGGTGTACTGTGTATTAGTCCCAGTGTTACGATAACTGGTGTACTGTGTATTAGTCCCAGTGTTACGACAACTGGTTTACTGTGTATTAGTCCCAGTGTTATGACAAATGGTGTGCTGTGTATTAGTCCCAGAGTTATGACAACTGGTGTACTGTGTATTAGTCCCAGTGTTATGACAACTGGTATACTGTGTATTAGTCCCAGTGTTATGACAACTGGTTTACTGTGTATTAGTCCAGTGTTATGACAACTGGTATATTCTGTATTAGTCCCAGTGTTATGACAACTGGTATACTGTGTATTAGTCCCAGTGTTATGACAACTGGTGTACTGTGTATTAGTCCCAGTGTTATAACAACTGGTGTACTGTGTATTAGTCCCAGTGTTATGACAACTGGTGTACTGTGTATTAGTCCAGTGTTATGACAACTGGTGTACTGTGTATTAGTCCCAGTGTTATGACAACTGGTGTACTGTGTATTAGTCCCAGTGTTATGACAACTGGTGTACTGTGTATTAGTCCCAGTGTTATGACAACTGGTGTACTGTGTATTAGTCCCAGTGTTATGACAACTGGTGTACTGTGTATTAGTCCCAGTGTTATGACAACTGGTGTACTGTGTATTAGTCCCAGTGTTATGACAACTGGTGTACTGTGTATTAGTCCAGTGTTATGACAACTGGTGTACTGTGTATTAGTTCCAGTGTTATGACAACTGGTGTACTGTGTATTAGTCCCAGTGTTATGACAACTGGTGTACTGTGTATATGATAAAATATGACCAGATAATTTATGTCACTCACTCAGTGAACAACATTTCTTGGTGTGTACAGTAATAATCTCAGGTTTAATTGGGGAGATCATTTCTGTCACTCACTCGGTGAACAACATTCCTTGTGTGTACAGTAATAATCTCAGGTTTAATTGGGGGAGATCATTTCTGTCACTCACTCGGTGAACAACATTCCTTGGTGTGTACAGTAATAATCTCAGGTTTAATTGGGGGAGATCATTTCTGTCACTCACTCGGTGAACAACATTCCTTGGTGTGTACAGTAATAATCTCAGGTTTAATTGGGGGAGATCATTTCTGTCACTCACTCGGTGAACAACATTCCTTGGTGTGTACAGTAATAATCTCAGGTTTAATTGGGGGAGATCATTTCTGTCACTCACTCGGTGAACAACATTTCTTGGTGTGTACAGTAATAATCTCAGGTTTAATTGGGGGAGATCATTTCTGTCACTCACTCGGTGAACAACATTCCTTGGTGTGTACAGTAATAATCTCAGGTTTAATTGGGGGAGATAATTTCTGTCACTCACTCGGTGAACAACATTCCTTGGTGTGTACAGTAATAATCTCAGGTTTAATTGGGGGAGATAATTTTGGGGGGGCAATGTGGTAGTAAATACTCAGGATGCAAATGCTCAGGAACTCTAAAAGAGGGATAAACAGAGTCAAAACAAGTGTGTTGGGTGGGTACGGTAACTACCACACATCCCACCTCCCACACCATGGAAGCATGCCTGCAGGGTTGGGTAGTTTACTTTCTAAATGCAATCCGTTACAGTTATTAGTTACCAGTCCAAAATTGTAATCAGCAACGTAACTTTTGGATTACCCAAATTCAGTAATATAATATAATCGGATTACTTTCTGTTACTTTTTAATTACTTTACCCTTAAAGCGATAGTTCACCCAAATTACAAAATTACACATTGTTCCCTTACCCTGTAAGCAGTTTATGGACAAGGTATGACAGCAATCCATGCTTTGGTTTAGTTTCCCTGACACTGGTTCCATATGCTAAGATTTTAGAATTTGTGGCACCAATCCCATTCACGTCCTGGTACCAAAATGTGCATTTTTCGCGCATCATTAGAAGTAGACAAAAAGGATCCATCAAACACATTTGATGTGTCATCATAGTAGTCTCTGACTTGGTGTCAGACTCACTCAGGAGGAAAAAACTTAAACGGGCACCTTTTTATTTATGTTTTTATTTGATTTCACCTTTATTTAACCAGGTAGGCTAGTTGAGAACAAGTTCTCAATTACAACTGCGACCTGGCCAAGATAAAGCAAAGCAGTGCAACAAGAAACAACAACACAGAGTTACACATGGAATAAACAAACATACAATAACACAATACAAAAAATCTATATACAGTGTGTGCAAATGGAGTGTGTGCACCTTTTTTCAATGCTGAATTGAATGTCATTGAGGAAACAGAAAGGCATCAAAGTATTTTTTCATTAATATTCTTTCTGAATTTAAAAGTGATCTTTAAAAGTGATCACGTTTTTTGTTGTTGCTGGTTGCTCGTAACAGATTACAGTTATATTTAGGGGGTAGTCCGATTACATGTAACTGATTACAGTTATGTTTAGGGGGTAGTCCGATTACATGTAACTGATTACAGTTATATTTAGGGGGTAGTCCGATTACATGTAACTGATTACAGTTATATTTAGGGGGTAGTCCGATTACATGTAACTGATTACAGTTATATTTAGGGGGTAGTCCGATTACATGTAACTGATTACAGTTATATTTAGGGGGTAGTCCGATTACATGTAACTGATTACAGTTATATTTAGGGGGTAGTCCGATTACATGTAACTGATTACAGTTATATTTAGGGGGTAGTCCGATTACATGTAACTGATTACAGGGTTGGGGAGTAATCAGTAATCAGTAATCAGTTACTCCCCAACCCTTTATGCGGGTACGTGTGTTTGCTTATACAGTACCAGACAAAAGTTTGGACACACCTACTCATTCAAGGGTTTTTCTTAATTTTTTTACTATTTTCTACATTGTAAAATAATACTGAAGACATCAAAACTATGAAATAACACATGTGGAATCATGTAGTAACCAAAAAAGTGTTAAGAAATTCCAAATACATTTTAGACTTTAAATTCTTCAAAGCTTTGCACACACTTGGCATTCTTTCAACCAGCTTCATGAGGTAGTCACCTGGAATGCATTTCAATTAACAGGTGTGCCATGTAAAAAGTTAATGTGTGTAATTTCTTTCCTTCTTAATGCGTTTCAGACAATCTGTGGTGTTGTGACAAGATAGGGCGGGTAAACAAAAGATGGCCCTATTTGGTAAAAGACCAAGTCCATATTATGGCAAGAACAGCTCGAATAAGCAAAGAGAAATGACAGTCCATCATTACTTTAAGACATGAAGGTCAGTCAATCTGGAAAATGTAAGAGAACCACCACAGGAAAGGAAGACCCAGAGTGCTAAATCAGATGACCTGGTGACCCACAATCACCCGACCTCAACCCAATTGAGATGGTTTGGGGTGAGTTGCACCACAGAGCGAAGGAAAAGCAGCCAACAAGTGCTCAGACTATGTGGGAACTCCTTCAAGACTATTGGAAAGCATTCCAGGTGAAGCTGGTTGAGAGAATGCCAAGAGTGTGCAAAGCTGTCATCAAGGCAAAGGGTGGCTACTTTGTTAGCATAAACACACACCTGTTTTTCTTTAATTCTCCCTGTGTGTCTGCAATCTCCTTTTACAATCTCCTCTGTGACCACTCACAGCACAGGTTGGTTACAACATCTGTCTGACTTTGGTGCCAGAGAATAGGTGATGCCAAGGCTGTGTTGACATAGCAAGCCCTCAGGTCATTCTGTTGATCAGATCAAAATGCGATTTCATGCTTTTTTATTGACACTAGCTAGCCGTGACCTAGTTGTTTGTTTTATAGGCTACCTCTGACAGGCCAACTCTGCTAAACTCTACACACGCATTTGAGTTTGGGGAGGGGGGTAATGGAGACACTACTTTGTTATTAGGTCCTGTGTGTGACGGTGATGAGTGTGTGGCTGGGTGGGCGCCAGCACAGTGCCCCTAGTTCAGGAGCAATCAGATAAGGGAGGGTGAGGTGGTGCCAGATGTATTCTAGATCCAGAGCAGGAGTACACCCTTTGAAAAGAGTGTTCCAAAAGGGTTCTTTGGCTGTGCCCATAGGACAAGGTTCCCCATCGGCATCACGCACAACGAATATGTCCCCTAAGTTTTCTGAGCAAAAAAAAAAAAAAAGACAGCAAGTTATTTTAATTCTGAAAATCTGCTCCAAAGTATTCTCACGCATAATAAAGAGATTTATGTGATCGTATATAAATGTAAGCAAGGTTTTGATGATTATGTTTTAGTCAAATATTATTTATGTTTGGGCTTAGTGCGGTCAATTTGCAGTGTGCAAATTATGACCATCCGCTCAAGAAAAAATTGTCCTGCGGCTGAATCCAAACTCTCACTGTCAACTGTGTTTCTTTTCAGCAAACTAAACATATGTAAATATTTGTATGAACATAACAAGATTCAACAACTGAGATATAAACTGAACATAGACATGTGACTAAGAGAAATGGAATAATGTGTTCCTGAACAAAGGGGGGGTCAAAATCAAAAGTAACAGTCAGTTTCTGGTGTGGCCACCATCTGCATTAAGTACTGCAGTGCATCTCCTCCTCATGGACTGCACCAGATTTGGCCGTTCTTGCTGTGAGATGTTACCCTACTCTTCCACCAAGGCACCTGCATGTTTACAGACATTTCTGGGGGGAATGGCCCTAGCCCTCACCCTCCGATCCAACAGGTCCCAGACGTGCTCAATGGGATTGGGATCCGGGCTCGGCGCTGGCCATGGCAGAATACTGACATTCCTGTCTTGCAGGAAATCACACACAGAATGAGCAGTATGGCTGGAGGCATTGTCATGCTTGAAGGTCATGTCAGGATGAGCCTGCAGGAAGGGTACCACATGAGGGAGGAGGATGTCTCCCCTGTAACGCACCCTCTTTGAGATTGCCTGCAATGACAACAAGCTCAGTCCGGTGACACTGTGACACACCGCCCCAGACCGTGACAGACCCTCCACCTCCAAATCGATCCCGCTCCAGAGTACAGGCCTCGGTGTAATGCTCATTCCTTTGACGATAAACGCGAATCCGACCATCAGCCCGGGTGAGACAAAACCGCGACTCGTCAGTGAAGAGCGCTTTTGGCCAGTTCTGTCTGGTCCAGCGACAGTGAGTTTGTGCCCATAGGTGACATTGTTGCCGGAGATGTCTGGTGAGGACCTGCCTTTACAACAGGCCTACAAGCCCTCAGTCCAGCCTCTCTCAGCCCATTACAGACAGTCTGAGCACTGATGGACGGATTATAAGTTCCTGGTGTAACTCAGGCAGTTGTTGTTGCCATCCTGTACCTGTCTCGCAGGTGTGATGTTTGGATGTACCGAAACTGTGCAGGTGTTGTTACATGTGGTCTGCCACTGCGAGGATGATCAGCTGTCTGTCCTGTCTCCCTGTAGCGCTGTCTTAGGCTTCTCACAGTACGGACAATGTAATGTATTGCCCTGGCCACATCTGCAGTCCTCATGCCTCCTTGCAGCATGCCTAAGGCACGTTCACGCAAATGAGCAGGGACCCGGGGTGTTTTTCAGAGTCAGTAGGAAGGCCTCTTTAGTGTCCTAACTTTTCATAACTGTGACCTTAATTGCCTACCATCTGTAAGCTGTTAGTGTCTTAACGACCGCTCCACAGGTGCATGTTCATTAATTGTTAATGGTTCATTGAACAAGCATGGGAAACAGTGTTTAAACCCTTTACAATGAAGATCTGTGAAGTTATTTGTATTTTTACGAATGATCTTTAAAAGACAGGGTCCTGAAAAAGTGATATTTATTTTTTTGCTGAGTTTAGTTGAAGATCCCTGTCATATAGGAGAACCGTTTTTGCTTCCAAGTAGAACACATTTGCATTACATGTAGACCCCTCTGTGTAAAGGGTTCTACATGGAACTCAAAAGGTTCTACCTGGATCCAAAAGGGTTCTACCTGGAACCGAAAAGGGTTCTTCAAAGGGTTACCCTATTGGGCCAGCCAAAGACCCATGTTATCAGGTTCTACATAGCACCTTTTTTTCTAAGAGTGTAGTCATCCTCTGTGTTCCCCAATAGGAAAGTGTTGTTATGCGTCATTTGTGTCAATTGCTAACTAGCTAGACTATCACTAGTTATCAAATATCAAACCAGAACAGGGTTAACTTTGGAAAATACTGTCTCATTTAATAAAACAAGCATTGGGACCGCAGGCCGGTAGTTTGAGACCCTCTGATCTAGGCTAAGGATAGTTAACTAGGCTAATGGTGTGTTCAGATGGTTCATGGGATTTCGTCTCTACCAGTCGATGAAGTCATACCTACCACATAAATGTATTCGAGTGATTTTGAATTCAGAACAACTCTTCAACAAATGTGATTTGAGCTAAGCTACAAGAAGTTAATTTACTTGCATTGACAATTTGTCAAACCATATCTTAGCAGACGCTCTTATCCAGAAACAATTAGGGTTAAATGCCTTGCTTAAGGGCACATTGGCCAATTATTCACCTAGTTGGCTCGGGGATTTGAACCAATGCTCTTTTGGTTACTGGCCCAACGCACTTAACCGCTAGGCTAGCTGCTGCGTATATAGACCATATGGGTCAAACTAGCTTAAAAATTTTGACAAGTGAAAAATCGTGAAGATGACTGATTATAATAATAAAATCTTACTGAAAGCTTGTTAATTGGTTTTATTGTAATGGCTCCATTGGGTGAACTATCCCTTTAATATTACACAATTTAATTCCGTCTGTAATATCTTTCTCATTGCCATGTGGAATAAATCAAAAATACAGTATTCGATAATTCTCAGTTTGTTATTATACTGTCCACGGATAAACAAATGTTTTCATTTATATACTATAATCTTGTGGATTTAAGTAGCAGCAATCTGATTGGTCAGTAAGAGGTGGATGGGAGCAGGACGTGAACAAGATAAATGAGTATAACCCTCGCAAGGCTGCCGGCCCAGACGGCAAATTCAAACTCTCCCTATCCCAGTCTACTGTCCCCACTTGCTTCAAAATGTCCACCATAGTTCCTGTACCCAAGAAAGCAAAGGTACCTGAACTAAATGACTATCACCCCGTAACACTCACTTCTGTCATTATGAAGTGCTTTGAGAGGTTAGTTAAGGAGGATCATATCACCTCCACCTTACCTGCCACCCTAGACCCACTTCAATTTGCTTACTACCCCAACAGATCCACAGACGATGCAATCGCCATTACACTGCACACTGCCCAGTCACATCTGGACAAGAGGAATACCTATGTAAGAATGCTGTTCATTGACTATAGCTCAGCATTCAACACCATAGTACCCTCCAAACTCATCATTAAGCTTGGGGCCCTGGGTCTGAACCCCGCCCTGTGCAACTGGGTCCTGGACTTCCTGAGGGGCCGCCCCCAGGTGGTGAAGGTAGGAAGCAACACCCCCACTTTGCTGATTCTAAACACAGAGGCCCCACAAGGGTGCGTGCTCAGCCCCCTCCTGTGCTCCCTGTTCACTCATGACTGCGTGGCCATGCACGCCTCCAACTCAATCATCAAGTTTGCAGACGACACAACAGTAGTAGGCCTAATTACCAACAATGACGACAGTGACTACAGGGTGACTACAGGGTGCCTCTTACTCAACGTCAACAAAACAAAGGAGCTGATCATGGACTTCAGGAAACAGCAGAGGGAGCATGCCCCTATCCACATCAACAGGACCGCAGCGGAGAAGGTGAAAAGCTTCAAGTTCCTCGACATACACATCACTGACGATCTGAAATGGTCCACCCAGACAGACAGTCTGGTGAAGAAGGTGCAACAGTGCCACTTCAACCTCAGGAGGCTGAATAATTTGGCTTGGCCCCTAAAACCCTCACAAACATTTACAGATGAACAATTGAAAACATGCTGTTGGGCTGTATCACCGCCTGGTACGGCAACAACACCGCCCGCAATCGCAGGGCTCTCCAGAGAGTGGTGCGGTCTTCCCAATGCATAACCGGGAACAAACTACCTGCCCTCCATGACACCTACAGCAGCCGATGTCACAGGAAGGCCAAAAAGATAAAGTACAACAACCACCCGAGCCACTGTCTGTTCACCCCGCTATCATCCAGAAGGCGAGGTCAGTACAGGTGCATCAAAGCCGGGACCGAGAGACTGAAAAACAGCTTCTATCTCAAGGCCATCAGCCTGTTAAATAGCCATCACTAGCCGACGTTACGCAATCCTGCACCTTAGAGGCTGCTGTGCTATACACATAGAATTGGAATCACCTACCACTATAATACTTGAATACTAGTCACTTTAATAATGTTTACATACTGCTTTACTCATCTAGCATCTACCAAATACTAATTGAGTGTATGTAAACTTCTGACAAACTGGGAATGTGATTAAATAGTTTTAAGCTGAAATAAATCATTCTCTCTACTATTATTCTGACATTTCACATTCTTAAAATAAGGTGGTGATCTTAACTGACCACAGGGAATTTTTACTGGGATTAAATGTCAGAAATTGTGAAAAACTGAGTTTAACTATATTTGGCTAAGGTGTATGTAAACTTCTGACTTCAACTGTATATTGTAAGGGTTTTCCTTAGTTGAAGGAGAGGCGGACCAAAATGCGGCGTGATGATGATTCATGTTTGTTTAATAAAGGAAAACTATACATGAATAAACTACAAAACAATGAAATGTGAGAACTCAAAACAGCCCTATCTGGTGCAAACACAAAGACAGGAACAATCACCCATAAACACACTGTGAAACCCAGGCTACCTAAATATGGTTCCCAATCAGAGACAATGACTAACACCTGCCTCTGATTGAGAACCATATCAGGCCAGACATAGAAATAGACAAACAAGACATCCAACATAGAATGCCCACCCAGCTCACATCCTGTCCAACACTAAAACAAGGAAAACACATACGAACGATGGTCAGAACGTGACATATATACTGTATTCTATTCTACTGTATTTTTGTCATTGCTTTATATATTTCTTAATTTCATTATTTTCCTTTTAGATTTGTGTGTATTTCTGTCAATTGTTGGATACTACAGAACTGTTGGAGCCAGGAACACAAGCATTTCGCTACAGCCTGCTAAATAACATCTGCTAAATATGCGTATGTGACCAATACAATATGATTTGATTTATAGCAGGGTTGATCTCTGAGTTTACAGAAGAGGCTCAAATGACCATCCCATGTCCAACTGGCCGCCCGTGTAGCTGGCTACCCTCCCAGGGGGCAGTGGGGCCATGGAGTGACTGACCTCCTATAGGTATTACACATTGATGTGTAATCATCGCTGATGGTTAACTGCTCGCTGCGTAATCACGGCAGCAAGGACACTGTCTCTTGAACCTATTTTGTGTACTGTATTATTATTTAGACTTTGTAGCCATAAACTTGTTATTCCGCAGCGACCATGGATGACACATACCTGCAAAACAAACCCAGGGTGGCATATTTGAGTTTTGACATCTTAATTGGTCACCTTGATAGGATCCGGTTATTGTAAGGTTAATGGCATGACAAATGGGTCAGTTTTTGTGCAATCTACACTGTAGTGGGTCCTGGTGAAAACATGAATCTACACTGTGGTGAGTCCTGGTGAGGACATGAATCTACACTGTGGTGGGCCCAGTAAAAGACATGAATATATACTTTGGTGGGTCCTGGTAAAGACATTCATCTACACTGTGGTGGGTGCTGGTGAAAACATGAATCTACACTGTGGTGGGTCCTGGGGAAAACATGAATCTACACTGTGGTGGGCCCAGTAAAAGACATGAATCTACACTGTGGTGGGTCCTGGGGAAAACATGAATCTATACTGTGGTGGGTCCTGGTGAAAACATGAATCTATACTGTGGTGGGTCCTGGTGAGGACATGAATCTACACTGTGGTGGGCCCAGTAAAAGACATGAATCTATACTGTGGTGGGTCCTGGTGAAAACATGAATCTATACTGTGGTGGGTCCTGGTGAAAACATGAATCTACACTGTGGTGGGTCCTGGTGAAGACATGAATCTAGTATACACTGTGGTGGGTCCTGGTGAAGACATTAATCTACACTGTGGTGGGTCCTGGTGAAGACATGAATCTATACTGTGGTGGGTCCTGGTGAAAACATGAATCTATACTGTGGTGGGTCCTGGTGAAAACATGAATCTACACTGTGGTGGGTCCTGGTGAAGACATGAATCTATACTGTGGTGGGTCCTGGTGAAAACATGAATCTATACTGTGGTGGGTCCTGGTGAAAACATGAATCTACACTGTGGTGGGTCCTGGTGAAGACATGAATCTAGTATACACTGTGGTGGGTCCTGGTGAAGACATGAATCTAGTATACACTGTGGTGGGTCCTGGTGAAGACATGAATCTACTCTGTGGTGGGTCCAGGTGAAGACATGAATCTACACTCTGGTGGATCCTGGTGTGTGTGTATGTGTGTGTGTGTGTGTGTGTGTGTGTGTGTGTGTGTGTGTGTGTGTGTGTGTGTGTGTGTGTGTGTGTGTGTGCGTGTGCGCGCGCGTGCATGCATGCATGCATGCGTGTGTGTGTGTTTGTCATCTGATGATCCCTGTCAGGGTATCTTGTCATGTGATAATAGCTTCTCATGTCGTCTGAAACTAGAGTCATTATGCCTCCTACTGGTTAAAGGGCTGCTACCCATGCAGGGCCGTATTCATAAAATGTCTCAGAGTGAAGTTTGGGGGCTGATCTACAAAACTAGAGTCATTATGCCTCCTACTGGTTACAGGGCTGCTAGCCTGTGCCGGGCGGTATTCTTAAAATGTCATAAAGATTTGCCTTTTTAGCACAAGATTAGATGGGCAACGGGGACCTGATCCCAGATCAGCACCCCTATTCTGTGATGCTTCATGAATACGGGCCCTGGCTCAAAATAATACAATTTGGATTTAACATTCAAAGTATCCTTTGCCCCAAATGACAGATTCCACCCAAGACATTTTGGCTGTTGGGTAGGCTATGTGTAACAGTAGCACCACCCAATGGATTAGTGGCCTATTCATTCCACTCAAGACATTTTGGCTGTTGGGTAGGCTATGTGTAACAGTAGCACCACCCAATAGATTAGTGGCCTATTCATTCCACTTGTGACAGAAATCAGCCAAGTCACTAATACTATATTATGTTAATTAACATGCTTCCAAAATTATACATTGTTTGTAAATTATACATTGTATATATATAAATGTAACCTTAATTTTTACTAGGCAAGTCCGTTAAGAACAAGTTCTTATTTACAATGATGGCAAACCCGGACGACGCTGGGAAGATTGTGCGCAGCCCTATGGGACTCCCATTCACGACCGGTTGTGATACATCCTGGAATCGAACCAGGGTGTCTGTATTTAATTTTTTTAACCTTTATTTAACTAACCTTTATTTAACTAACCTTTATTTAATTAACTATTTAACTGTAGTGACGCCCTAGATGCAGTGCCTTAGACCGCTGCGCCACTCGTTAGCCTTATAATAGTGAAGTATGGCTTTGTTGCACCTTAAAAACAAAATGCAGTGGCATTTTCTGTTTTTGTTCTCATTTCTGTTTCCTGTCTCTGTTACTTTATTGAGCAACAATCCAAATATATCATCTACATTTGCAGCCTCAAAACATTTGATACAAAATTACCCGACAGACACAGTTACATCATCACCACAGAATCACCCGCCTCAACTAGGCAATGCAACAGAATAGAAACAGGAAGCAATATCGACAGCCTGATTTCTTTTTATGTGGCTGTCATATTTCATTTGAACCATTAGACTTCCGTTGTTGCAATTGCCTGAAGTTAATACAGAATCGTTGTGAAAAGCCTAAAGTATAGCCTAACATCAGCTGTTGTTTTGTCTCTCTTTTCATTTTGATAAATAATTTACGTGCTTAAGATGACTTCCATCTACAAAGACAATGACCAACATTCTTTGGAGCTTGTGGAAGATCTTGGTCAAGATAACAGTCAAGAGGAGTTGGACTTTTCTTACCTGTTTTTGTACAACCCATCTGACGACTTTCGCGTGATTGAAGGTAAGAGCATCTTCCTGAAGTGCCGTCAAAGGCAATCAATCAATAACGTATGTTTAAATAGGAGTTTACAACAATTAGATGTTTATTCAGGATAACAAAAATAACCAAGGTAGCCTAATCACATAATCAGATTTTGTACACTAGCCTACTCAGAAAAGATGGAAGAGTTTAGAATATTCACATGAAAATCTGTCGCCTAAAGACTCAGGTAGTCCAGCGTCTCGTTGATTATGCCTGCACATCATGGTTTACCAGAAGCCCCAAACATCTACAAAGAAAAGAAAGCTATCAGCCAATGAAGCTTTTAAGAATTGTAGTTAAAGTACTTATCTGGAGTTTGAGCATTTTCTTCGTCTCTATCTCTGTAACGTGTCTATATCTATGTAATTGTAAGCGTATATATGTTAAAAAAATAAATAAATAGGGACCACAATGGAAATAAGTCCCAGACCCAATAAGTCCCAGACCCAATATATATGTATATATTTTTTTAACTGACAGACAAATCAATCAATCGATCAATCCAACTGTGCAGAGCATCTTCCTGACGTGCCGTAAAGAGCAATCAATAATTTATGTTTAAATTGGAGTTTACAACAATTCGATGTTTATTCGTGATTTAAAAAACAAAGGTAGCATACCATATCACATAATCATATTGTGTACACTAGCCTAGTCAGAAAAGGCTACAGTCACAAACCGAAATGTGATAGAATACATTTCAATAACTTTGACATGCTGGTCTGTGGTCTCCACTGTTCAAATTCATGCATGGCTTTCTGATTTAGTTTATATTTAGGGACAGATCATAATTTACTGTGAGGGGTGGTCCAAAATGGGGGAGGGTTGTGTGATTTTTGGGGGTGCACAGGGGGGCTAGTGTGTTTTTCCCTAGTTTATTCGCTCTTCTGCTCATAATTTCCCTAAAAACAATGGCTTGGATCAGGTTATTGTAAGGTTAATGGAATGTCAATATTTTGATATTACCCTAATAAAGTTTAGAATAGTTTGTGAAGGTTTGGTAGGGTGTGGCTATTATTAAGCTTTAGCTACTGCAGGCCTATGATATGAAGGCAGTTAGCCCTGGCCCGCCAACTGACTCCAACAGTTGAATTTGAGGTCAGGAAGACAGTTTCAGGTCTACCAGAGATTCTCCTATAATCTAACAATATAATGGCTATCTTTAGAAAAATATTTCTGATAGAAAATTAACCAATTACCCTCTTTCTGTACATCTATGTCTGTATAGCAGACAGAGTAGCCAATCTGACATAAAGAAATGCGTGGTGTGTCGTAGCATGTCACCAGCATCTCTCTCTCTCCTTCTGTCTGGGGTTAGGCCTAAACTTCTCTTCCTTTATATATTTATTTATTAAAATATTCATATCATACAGTGGACACCTAACCCTATAGGCCTATGCATGCAATGCCCCTGACAGCTGAACCGTGAGGTGGACAATTATTGTTTTAGGAAAGTAACCAAAAACAAAATTGAAAAATAGGCTATAAAGTTCTGCTCATGCTACACATTGAAACACAAGCAATAGTGTGTTTTTGTCATTTGTTATAGGCTGTTTTTAAGGACACGTAAATGTGGCTCATTTGGGCAACGTCCCTTGTTTATTGATGGCGCTGGCTGCCCCAGGGTGGATCTGAATGCATATGGATGTACATTTTTCAAATGTTCGGTAATTTAAAATCTTCGCTGTCATGTTGTCCGCCTCCACATTTTCTGAAAGGAAACTCTGAAATGGCATATTCTTTTTGGAAGATTTTAGAATATTCACGTGAAAATCTGTCGCCAATTGGATGGAAACCAATAGACCCCCTAAAGACTCTGGCAAGTGCACTAGTCCAGTGTCTCTTTGATTATCTTGCACATCATGGTTCACAAGCAGACACAAATATCAGCCAAACCAGCTTGTAAGAACTGTACTTAAACTCCCCCCTCAAACTCATCTGGAGCATGTTTTCCTCTCTATCTATGTAATGTGTCTGTATCTATGTAATGTGTCTGTATCTATGTAATGTGTCTGTGTCTCTGTAATGTGTCTGTATCTCTGTAATGTGTCTGTATCTCTGTAATGTGTCTGTATCTCTGTAATGTGTCTGTATCTATGTAATGTGTCTGTATCTATGTAATGTGTCTGTATCTATGTAATGTGTCTGTATCTATGTAATGTGTCTGTATCTATGTAATGTGTCTGTATCTATATAATGTGTCCGTAATGTGTCTGTAATGTGTCTGTAATGTGTCTGCAATGTGTCTGTATCTATGTAATGTGTCTGTAATGTGTCTGTAATGTGTCTGGAATGTGTCTGTATCTATGTAATGTGTCTGTATCTATGTAATGTGTCTGTATCTATGTAATGTGTCTGTAATGTGTCTGTATCTCTGTAATGTGTCTGTATCTATATAATGTGTCTGTATCTCTGTAATGTGTCTGTAATGTGTCTGTAATGTGTCTGTAATGTGTCTGTATCTCTGTAATGTGTCTGTAATGTGTCTGTAATGTGTCTGTATCTCTGTGATGTGTCTGTATCTCTGTAATGTGTCTGTATCTCTGTAATGTGTCTGTAATGTGTCTGTAATGTGTCTGTATCTCTGTAATGTGTCTGTATCTCTGTAATGTGTCTGTACCTATGTAATGTGTCTGTATCTATGTAATGTGTCTGTATCTATGTAATGTGTCTGTATCTCTGTAATGTGTCTGTATGTAATGTGTCTGTAATGTGTCTGTAATGTGTCTGTAATGTGTCTGTATCTCTGTAATGTGTCTGTATCTCTGTAATGGGTCTGTATCTATGTAATGTGTCTGTATCTATGTAATGTGTCTGTATCTCTGTAATGTGTCTGTAACGTGTCTGTAATGTGTCTGTATCTCTGTAATGTGTCCGTAATGTGTCTGTATCTATGTAATGTGTCTGTAATGTGTCTGTAATGTGTCTGTATCTCTGTAATGTGTCTGTATCTCTGTAATGTGCCTGTATCTATGTAATGTGTCTGTATCTCTGTAATGTGTCTGTAATGTGTCTGTATCTATGTAATGTGTCTGTATCTCTGTAATGTGTCTGTATCTATGTAATGTGTCTGTATCTCTGTAATGTGTCTGTATCTATGTAATGTGTCTGTAATGTGTCTGTATCTCTGTAATGTGTCTGTAATGTGTCTGTATCTATGTAATGTGTCTGTAATGTGTCTGTAATGTGTCTGTATCTATGTAATGTGTCTGTGTCTATGTAATGTGTCTGTTATGCATCTGTAATGCGTCTGTAATGTGTCTGTAATGTGTCTGTAATGTGTCTGTATCTCTGTAATGTGTCTGTATCTCTGTAATGTGTCTGTATCTCTGTAATGTGTCTGTGTCTGTAATGTGTCTGTATCTATGTAATGTGTCTGTAATGTGTCTGTATCTGTAATGTGTCTGTAATGTGTCTGTATCTCTGTAATGTGTCTGTATCTATGTGATGTGTCTGTAATGTGTCTGTAATGTGTCTGTAATGTGTCTGTATCTATGTAATGTGTCTGTATCTATGTCATGTGTCTGTATCTATGTAGTGTGTCTGTATCTATGTAATGTGTCTGTTATGTGTCTGTATCTCTGTAATGTGTCTGTATCTATGTAATGTGTCTGTATCTCTGTAATGTGTCTGTAATGTGTCTGTAATGTGTCTGTATCTCTGTAATGTGTCTGTAATGTGTCTGTAATGTGTCTGTATCTCTGTAATGTGTCTGTGCCTATGTAATGTGTCTGTAATGTGTCTGTATCTCTGTAATGTGTCTGTATATATGTAATGTGTCTGTATCTCTGTAATGTGTCTGTAATGTGTCTGTATCTATGTAATGTGTCTGTAATGTGTCTGTATCTCTGTAATGTGTCTGTATATATGTAATGTGTCTGTATCTCTGTAATGTGTCTGTAATGTGTCTGTATCTATGTAATGTGTCTGTATCTCTGTAATGTGTCTGTATCTCTGTAATGTGTCTGTAATGTGTCTGTATCTATGTAATGTGTCTGTAATGTGTCTGTATCTATGTAATGTGTCTGTAATGTGTCTGTATCTATGTAATGTGTCTGTAATGTGTCTGTAATGTGTCTGTATCTCTGTAATGTGTCTGTATCTCTGTAATGTGTCTGTATCTCTGTAATGTGTCTGTATCTATGTAATGTGTCTGTATCTCTGTAATGTGTCTGTATCTATGTAATGTGTCTGTATCTATGTAATGTGTCTGTTATGTGTCTGTATCTCTGTAATGTGTCTGTATATATGCAATGTGTCTGTATCTATGTAATGTGTCTGTAATGTGTCTGTATCTCTGTAATGTGTCTGTATCTATGTAATGTGTCTGTATCTACGTAATGTGTCTGTAATGTGTCTGTATCTATGTAATGTGTCTGTATCTATGTAATGTGTCTGTATCTATGTAATGCGTCTGTATCTCTGTAATGTGTCTGTATCTATGTAATGTGTCTGTAATGTGTCTGTACCTATGTAATGTGTCTGTATCTATGTAATGTGTCTGTATCTCTGTAATGTGTCTGTATCTCTGTAATGTGTCTGTATCTCTGTAATGTGTCTGTATCTCTGTAATGTGTCTGTATCTATGTAATGTGTCTGTATCTCTGTAATGTGTCTGTAATGTGTCTGTATCTCTGTAATGTGTCTGTATCTATGTAATGTGTCTGTAATGTGTCTGTATCTCTGTAATGTGTCTGTAATGTGTCTGTAATGTGTCTGTATCTCTGTAATGTGTCTGTAATGTGTCTGTAATGTGTCTGTATCTATGTAATGTGTCTGTATCTATGTAATGTGTCTGTATCTATGTAATGTGTCTGTAATGTGTCTGTATCTATGTAATGTGTCTGTAATGTGTCTGTATCTATGTAATGTGTCTGTATATATGTAATGTGTGTAATGTGTCTGTAATGTGTCTGTATCTATGTAATGTGTCTGTAATGTGTCTGTATCTCTGTAATGTGTCTGTAATGTGTCTGTAATGTGTCTGTATCTCTGTAATGTGTCTGTATCTCTGTAATGTGTCTGTATCTCTGTAATGTGTCTGTATCTCTGTAATGTGTCTGTATCTCTGTAATGTGTCTGTATCTATGTAATGTGTCTGTATCTATGTAATGTGTCTGTATCTCTGTAATGTGTCTGTATCTATGTAATGTGTCTGTATCTATGTAATGTGTCTGTATCTCTGTAATGTGTCTGTATCTCTGTAATGTGTCTGTAATGTGTCTGTCTCTATGTAATGTGTCTGTATCTATGTAATGTGTCTGTATCTATGTAATGTGTCTGTATCTCTGTAATGTGTCTGTATCTCTGTAATGTGTCTGTAATGTGTCTGTATATATGTAATGTGTCTGTATCTCTGTAATGTGTCTGTATCTCTGTAATGTGTCTGTAATGTGTCTGTATATATGTAATGTGTCTGTATCTCTGTAATGTGTCTGTATCTCTGTAATGTGTCTGTAATGTGTCTGTAATGTGTCTGTATCTATGTAATGTGTCTGTATCTATGTAATGTGTCTGTATCTCTGTAATGTGTCTGTATCTATGTAATGTGTCTGTATCTCTGTAATGTGTCTGTATCTATGTAATGTGTCTGTATCTATGTAATGTGTCTGTATCTATGTAATGTGTCTGTATCTATGTAATGTGTCTGTATCTATGTAATGTGTCTGTATCTATGTAATGTGTCCGTAATGTGTCTGTAATGTGTCTGTAATGTGTCTGTAATGTGTCTGTATCTATGTAATGTGTCTGTAATGTGTCTGGAATGTGTCTGGAATGTGTCTGTATCTATGTAATGTGTCTGTATCTATGTAATGTGTCTGTATCTATGTAATGTGTCTGTAATGTGTCTGTATCTCTGTAATGTGTCTGTATCTATATAATGTGTCTGTATCTCTGTAATGTGTCTGTAATGTGTCTGTAATGTGTCTGTAATGTGTCTGTATCTCTGTAATGTGTCTGTAATGTGTCTGTAATGTGTCTGTATCTCTGTGATGTGTCTGTATCTCTGTAATGTGTCTGTGTCTCTGTAACGTGTCTGTAATGTGTCTGTAATGTGTCTGTATCTTTGTAATGTGTCTGTATCTCTGTAATGTGTCTGTATCTATGTAATGTGTCTGTATCTATGTAATGTGTCTGTATCTATGTAATGTGTCTGTATCTCTGTAATGTGTCTGTATCTATGTAATGTGTCTGTATCTATGTAATGTGTCTGTATCTCTGTAATGTGTCTGTAACGTGTCTGTAATGTGTCTGTATCTCTGTAATGTGTCCGTAATGTGTCTGTATCTATGTAGTGTGTCTGTAATGTGTCTGTATCTCTGTAATGTGTCTGTATCTCTGTAATGTGTCTGTATCTATGTAATGTGTCTGTATCTCTGTAATGTGTCTGTAATGTGTCTGTAATGTGTCTGTATCTATGTAATGTGTCTGTATCTCTGTAATGTGTCTGTATCTATGTAATGTGTCTGTATCTCTGTAATGTGTCTGTATCTATGTAATGTGTCTGTAATGTGTCTGTATCTCTGTAATGTGTCTGTAATGTGGCTGTATCTATGTAATGTGTCTGTAATGTGTCTGTATCTATGTAATGTGTCTGTATCTCTGTAATGTGTCTGTAATGTGTCTGTATCTATGTAATGTGTCTGTAATGTGTCTGTAATGTGTCTGTATCTCTGCAATGTGTCTGTATCTCTGTAATGTGTCTGTATCTCTGTAATGTGTCTGTGTCTCTGTAATGTGTCTGTATCTATGTAATGTGTCTGTAATGTGTCTGTATCTCTGTAATGTGTCTGTAATGTGTCTGTATCTATGTAATGTGTCTGTATCTATGTGATGTGTCTGTAATGTGTCTGTAATGTGTCTGTAATGTGTCTGTATCTGTAATGTGTCTGTATCTATGTCATGTGTCTGTATCTATGTAGTGTGTCTGTATCTATGTAATGTGTCTGTTATGTGTCTGTATCTCTGTAATGTGTCTGTATCTATGTAATGTGTCTGTATCTCTGTAATGTGTCTGTAATGTGTCTGTAATGTGTCTGTATCTCTGTAATGTGTCTGTAATGTGTCTGTAGTGTGTCTGTATCTCTGTAATGTGTCTGTGTCTATGTAATGTGTCTGTAATGTGTCTGTATCTCTGTAATGTGTCTCTATCTATGTAATGTGTCTGTATCTCTGTAATGTGTCTGTATCTATGTAATGTGTCTGTATCTATGTAATGTGTCTGTTATGTGTCTGTATCTCTGTAATGTGTCTGTATATATGCAATGTGTCTGTATCTCTGTAATGTGTCTGTAATGTGTCTGTAATGTGTCTGTACCTCTGTAATGTGTCTGTACCTATGTAATGTGTCTGTAATGTGTCTGTAATGTGTCTGTAATGTGCCTGTAATGTGTCTGTATCTATGTAATGTGTCTGTAATGTGTCTGTAATGTGTCTGTAATGTGTCTGTATCTATGTAATGTGTCTGTAATGTGTCTGTAATGTGTCTGTATCTATGTAATGTGTCTGTAATGTGTCTGTAATGTGTCTGTAATGTGCCTGTAATGTGTCTGTATCTATGTAATGTGTCTGTAATGTGTCTGTAATGTGTCTGTAATGTGTCTGTATCTATGTAATGTGTCTGTAATGTGTCTGTAATGTGTCTGTATCTATGTAATGTGTCTGTATCTATATAATGTGTCTGTATCTATGTAATGTGTCTGTATCTCTGTAATGTGTCTGTAATGTGTCTGTATCTCTGTAATGTGTCTGTATCTATGTAATGTGTCTGTATCTATGTAATGTGTCTGTAATGTGTCTGTATCTCTGTAATGTGTCTGTATCTATGTAATGTGTCTGTATCTATGTAATGTGTCTGTAATGTGTCTGTATCTCTGTAATGTGTCTGTATCTATGCAATGTGTCTGTATCTATGTAATGTGTCTGTAATGTGTCTGTATCTATGTAATGTGTCTGTATCTATGTAATGTGTCTGTATCTATGTAATGCGTCTGTATCTCTGAAATGTGTCTGTATCTATGTAATGTGTCTGTAATGTGTCTGTATCTATGTAATGTGTCTGTATCTCTGTAATGTGTCTGTATCTCTGTAATGTGTCTGTATCTCTGTAATGTGTCTGTATCTCTGTAATGTGTCTGTATCTATGTAATGTGTCTGTATCTCTGTAATGTGTCTGTAATGTGTCTGTATCTCTGTAATGTGTCTGTATCTATGTAATGTGTCTGTAATGTGTCTGTATCTCTGTAATGTGTCTGTAATGTGTCTGTAATGTGTCTGTATCTCTGTAATGTGTCTGTATCTCTGTAATGTGTCTGTATCTCTGTAATGTGTCTGTGTCTCTGTAATGTGTCTGTATCTATGTAATGTGTCTGTAATGTGTCTGTATCTCTGTAATGTGTCTGTAATGTGTCTGTATCTATGTAATGTGTCTGTATCTATGTGATGTGTCTGTAATGTGTCTGTAATGTGTCTGTATCTATGTAATGTGTCTGTAATGTGTCTGTATCTCTGTAATGTGTCTCTATCTATGTAATGTGTCTGTATCTCTGTAATGTGTCTGTATCTATGTAATGTGTCTGTATCTATGTAATGTGTCTGTATCTCTGTAATGTGTCTGTATCTCTGTAATGTGTCTATGTAATGTGTCTATAATGTGTCTGTAATGTGTCTGTATCTCTGTAATGTGTCTGTATCTATGTAATGTGTCTGTATCTCTGTAATGTGTCTGTAATGTGTCTGTATCTCTGTAATGTGTCTGTATCTCTGTAATGTGTCTGTATCTCTGTAATGTGTCTGTAATGTGTCTGTATCTCTGTAATGTGTCTGTATCTCTGTAATGTGTCTGTAATGTGTCTGTATCTCTGTAATGTGTCTGTAATGTGTCTGTATCTCTGTAATGTGTCTGTAATGTGCCTGTATCTCTGTAATGTGTCTGTATCTATGTAATGTGTCTGTATCTATGTAATGTGTCTGTATCTCTGTAATGTGTCTGTAATGTGTCTGTATCTCTGTAATGTGTCTGTATCTATGTAATGTGTCTGTATCTCTGTAATGTGTCTGTATCTCTGTAATGTGTCTGTATCTCTGTAATGTGTCTGTATCTATGTAATGTGTCTGTATCTATGTAATGTGTCTGTATCTCTGTAATGTGTATGTAATGTGTCTGTAATGTGTCTGTAATGTGTCTGTATCTATGTAATGTGTCTGTATCTCAGTAATGTGTCTGTATCTATGTAATGTGTCTGTATCTATGTAATGTGTCTGTATCTCTGTAATGTGTCTGTATCTCTGTAATGTGTCTGTATCTCTGTAATGTGTCTATGTAATGTGTCTATAATGTGTCTGTAATGTGTCTGTATCTCTGTAATGTGTCTGTATCTCTGTAATGTGTCTGTAATGTGTCTGTATCTCTGTAATGTGTCTGTATCTCTGTAATGTGTCTGTATCTCTGTAATGTGTCTGTATCTCTGTAATGTGTCTGTATCTCTGTAATGTGTCTGTATATATGTAATGTGTCTATAATGTGTCTGTAATGTGTCTGTATCTCTGTAATGTGTCTGTATCTCTGTAATGTGTCTGTATCTCTGTAATGTGTCTGTATCTCTGTAATGTGTCTGTATCTCTGTAATGTGTCTGTATCTCTGTAATGTGTCTGTATCTCTGTAATGTGTCTATGTAATGTGTCTATAATGTGTCTGTATCTCTGTAATGTGTCTGTATCTCTGTAATGTGTCTATAATGTGTCTGTAATGTGTCTGTATCTCTGTAATGTGTCTGTACCTCTGTAATGTGTCTGTATCTCTGTAATGTGTCTGTATCTCTGTAATGTGTCTGTATCTCTGTAATGTGTCTGTATTTCTGTAATGTGTCTGTATCGCTGTAATGTGTCTGTGTCTCTGTAATGTGTCTGTATCTCTGTAATGTGTCTGTATCTCTGTAATGTGTCTGTATCTCTGTAATGTGTCTGTATCTCTGTAACATGTCTGTATCTCTGTAATGTGTCTGTGTCTATGTAATGTGTCTGTATCTCTGTAATGTGTCTGTAATGTGTCTGTATCTCTGTAATGTGTCTGTATCTCTGTAATGTGTCTGTATCTCTGTAATGTGTCTGTATCTCTGTAATGTGCCTGTATCTCTGTAATGTGTCTATAATGTGTCTGTAATGTGTCTGTATCTCTGTAATGTGTCTGTACCTCTGTAATGTGTCTGTATCTCTGTAATGTGTCTGTATCTCTGTAATGTGTCTGTATCTCTGTAATGTGTCTATAATGTGTCTGTAATGTGTCTGTATCTCTGTAATGTGTCTGTACCTCTGTAATGTGTCTGTATCTCTGTAATGTCTGTATCTCTGTAATGTGTCTGTATCTCTGTAATGTGTCTGTATTTCTGTAATGTGTCTGTATCGCTGTAATGTGTCTGTGTCTCTGTAATGTGTCTGTATCTCTGTAATGTGTCTGTATCTCTGTAATGTGTCTGTATCTCTGTAATGTGCCTGTATCTCTGTAACATGTCTGTATCTCTGTAATGTGTCTGTGTCTATGTAATGTGTCTGTATCTCTGTAATGTGTCTGTAATGTGTCTGTATCTCTGTAATGTGTCTGTATCTCTGTAATGTGTCTGTATCTCTGTAATGTGTCTGTATCTCTGTAATGTGTCTGTATCTCTGTAATGTGTCTGTATCTCTGTAATGTGTCTGTATCTCTGTAATGTGTCTGTATCTATGTAATGTGTCTGTATCTCTGTAATGTGTCTGTAATGTGTCTGTATCTCTGTAATGTGTCTGTATCTATGTAATGTGTCTGTAATGTGTCTGTATCTCTGTAATGTGTCTGTAATGTGTCTGTAATGTGTCTGTATCTCTGTAATGTGTCTGTAATGTGTCTGTTATGTGTCTGTATCTATGTAATGTGTCTGTATCTATGTAATGTGTCTGTATCTATGTAATGTGTCTGTAATGTGTCTGTATCTATGTAATGTGTCTGTAATGTGTCTGTATCTATGTAATGTGTCTGTATATATGTAATGTGTCTGTAATGTGTCTGTAATGTGCCTGTATCTATGTAATGTGTCTGTAATGTGTCTGTATCTCTGTAATGTGTCTGTAATGTGTCTGTAATGTGTCTGTATCTATGTAATGTGTCTGTATCTATGTAATGTGTCTGTATCTATGTAATGTGTCTGTATCTCTGTAATGTGTCTGTATCTCTGTAATGTGTCTGTAATGTGTCTATAATGTGTCTGTAATGTGTCTGTATCTATGTAATGTGTCTGTATCTATGTAATGTGTCTGTATCTCTGTAATGTGTCTGTAATGTGTCTGTATATATGTAATGTGTCTGTATCTCTGTAATGTGTCTGTATCTCTGTAATGTGTCTGTAATGTGTCTGTATCTCTGTAATGTGTCTGTATCTCTGTAATGTGTCTGTAATGTGTCTGTATCTCTGTAATGTGTCTGTAATGTGTCTGTATCTCTGTAATGTGTCTGTAATGTGCCTGTATCTCTGTAATGTGTCTGTATCTATGTAATGTGTCTGTATCTATGTAATGTGTCTGTATCTCTGTAATGTGTCTGTAATGTGTCTGTATCTCTGTAATGTGTCTGTATCTATGTAATGTGTCTGTATCTCTGTAATGTGTCTGTATCTCTGTAATGTGTCTGTATCTCTGTAATGTGTCTGTATCTATGTAATGTGTCTGTATCTATGTAATGTGTCTGTATCTCTGTAATGTGTCTGTAATGTGTCTGTATCTATGTAATGTGTCTGTATCTCTGTAATGTGTCTGTATCTCTGTAATGTGTCTATGTAATGTGTCTATAATGTGTCTGTAATGTGTCTGTATCTCTGTAATGTGTCTGTATCTATGTAATGTGTCTGTATCTCTGTAATGTGTCTATGTAATGTGTCTATAATGTGTCAGTAATGTGTCTGTATCGCTGTAATGTGTCTGTGTCTCTGTAATGTGTCTGTATCTCTGTAATGTGTCTGTATCTCTGTAATGTGTCTGTATCTCTGTAATGTGTCTGTATCTCTGTAATGTGTCTGTATCTATGTAATGTGTCTGTATCTCTGTAATGTGTCTGTATCTCTGTAATGTGTCTATGTAATGTGTCTATAATGTGTCTGTAATGTGTCTGTAATGTGTCTGTATCTCTGTAATGTGTCTGTAATGTGTCTGTATCTATGTAATGTGTCTGTATCTCTGTAATGTGTCTGTATCTCTGTAATGTGTCTGTATCTCTGTAATGTGTCTATGTAATGTGTCTATAATGTGTCTGTATCTCTGTAATGTGTCTGTATCTCTGTAATGTGTCTATAATGTGTCTGTAATGTGTCTGTATCTCTGTAATGTGTCTGTACCTCTGTAATGTGTCTGTATCTCTGTAATGTGTCTGTATCTCTGTAATGTGTCTGTATCTCTGTAATGTGTCTGTATTTCTGTAATGTGTCTGTATCGCTGTAATGTGTCTGTGTCTCTGTAATGTGTCTGTATCTCTGTAATGTGTCTGTATCTCTGTAATGTGTCTGTATCTCTGTAATGTGTCTGTATCTCTGTAACATGTCTGTATCTCTGTAATGTGTCTGTGTCTATGTAATGTGTCTGTATCTCTGTAATGTGTCTGTAATGTGTCTGTATCTCTGTAATGTGTCTGTATCTCTGTAATGTGTCTGTATCTCTGTAATGTGTCTGTATCTCTGTAATGTGTCTGTATCTATGTAATGTGTCTGTATCTCTGGAATTGTACATGTATTTATGTAAAAAAAAAAAATAGGGACCACAATGGAAATAAGTCCCCGACTTTATTGTGGAATCCCGGTCACTTGAAAACATCTTTGTGTATATATATTTTTTAAACTGACAAATAAAATCAATTAATCGATCAATCCAAACTGTGCAGCGGCTAATTGAGGAATTGAAATAGACATCTGTTACAAAACACCACAAAGTTTAATAACATTCGGAGATTGTTAAACTAAGCCTGTGTTACTGGGTCAGCATACAAGGTAGGGAGAGATTGACGAGCTAAGCCTGTGTTTTTTTTTATTTATTTTTTATTTTTTTATTTCACCTTTATTTAACCAGGTAGGCTAGTTGAGAACAAGTTCTCATTTACAACTGCGACCTGGCCAAGATAAAGCATAGCAGTGTGAGCAGACAACACAGAGTTACACATGGAATAAACAAATTAACAAGTCAATAACACAGTAGAAAACAAAGGGGGAGTCTATATACAATGTACAATGTGTGCAAAAGGCATGAGGAGGTAGACGAATAGTTACAATTTTGCAGATTAACACTGGAGTGATAAATGATCAGATGGTCATGTACAGGTAGAGATATTGGTGTGCAAAAGAGCAGAAAAGTAAATAAATAAAAACAGTATGGGGATGAGGTAGGTGAAAATGGGTGGGCTATTTACCAATAGACTATGTACAGCTGCAGCGATCGGTTAGCTGCTCAGATAGCTGATGTTTGAAGTTGGTGAGGGAGATAAAAGTCTCCAACTTCAGCGATTTTTGCAATTCGTTCCAGTCACAGGCAGCAGAGTACTGGAACGAAAGGCGGCCAAATGAGGTGTTGGCTTTAGGGATGATCAGTGAGATACACCTGCTGGAGCGCGTGCTACGGATGGGTGTTGCCATCGTGACCAGTGAACTGAGATAAGGCGGAGCTTTACCTAGCATGGACTTGTAGATGACCTGGAGCCAGTGGGTCTGGCGACGAATATGTAGCGAGGGCCAGCCGACTAGAGCATACAAGTCGCAGTGGTGGGTGGTATAAGGTGCTTTAGTGACAAAACGGATGGCACTGTGATATACTGCATCCAGTTTGCTGAGTAGAGTGTTGGAAGCCATTTTGTAGATGACATCGCCGAAGTCGAGGATTGGTAGGATAGTCAGTTTTACTAGGGTAAGCTTGGCGGCGTGAGTGAAGGAGGCTTTGTTGCGGAATAGAAAGCCGACTCTTGATTTGATTTTTGATTGGAGGTGTTTGATATGAGTCTGGAAGGAGAGTTTGCAGTCTAGCCAGACACCTAGGTACTTATAGATGTCCACATATTCAAGGTCGGAACCATCCAGGGTGGTGATGCTAGTCGGGCATGCGGGTGCAGGCAGCGATCGGTTGAAAAGCATGCATTTGGTTTTACTAGCGTTTAAGAGGAGTTGGAGGCCACGGAAGGAGTGTTGTATGGCATTGAAGCTTGTTTGGAGGTTAGATAGCACAGTGTCCAATGACGGGCCGAAAGTATATAGAATGGTGTTGTCTGCGTAGAGGTGGTGTTACTGGGTCAGCATACAAGGTAGGGAGAGATTGACGAGCTAAGCCTGTGTTACTGGGTCAGCATACAAGGTAGGGAGAGATTGACATACAGTAGTCTATTATTGTGGTGTTGAAAATGAAAACCATGATATTGAAGTGCCTGAAGTTGGTATGTTTTGTTTACTGGTTGTATGTTGCATTGGCACAGAAACCTGTTGGTGGAAAATGTGTTGCATATATTTAATACAATTATAAATATGGCATCAAAATGTTGAAAGTCTGATTTCCCCCTAGCTGATCATTGTCTGCAGCCAGTTTTGATTTTAGTGTAATGAATCAGGCAGTGAGAGTGAGCTCGTCTGTGGTGGTCGGTAAACCCTCAACCTTTGACCCGTAGGCCTACGTCGCATTGACTGTTCCACAAAAGCATACTGAAGTAGTTAAGTGGATATCCACGTTTATAAACACAGAGTCCCTACAGTTACCATTATTTGTGGTCGTAAACATTACTCTGAGTTCATTCTATGAGGGGGGGGGGGGTGTTCAATGTATTTTAAAGTACAAGGGGAGGGTCATGTGAAAATATTTTGGACTTTGGGAAGGGGGGTGCATTTTGTTTATGATTTATGATACCTTGAGTTGGACCAGCCCCTCCACCAGTAAATGTTGATGTGTCCCTTAGCCATTTTTAACCCCTGTTGAATTATGCACTATCCAATAATAGAGGAACAGCCCACTCAACTGTCAAACGCTTATGTTGTAAAACCCTCGACCCAGTGTAACTCTATGTCTATTTCACATGCCTGCTGTTTTAAGAACAAGTTTCCTATTATTGCTGGTAATTGCCTGATGTCCATTAAAAAATACTTGGTAACAAAATCTCTAAGAACACAAAATATAGTCACTGAAATGGCAGGTGTGAGTTTAGAAGAAATCACCATTCTGATCCTGAAATGTTGCAATACATAATGCCTAAACGAGTACTCCCTTCATCCTGCCATATTCTTAGCAGACAACTCAGGGGTTCCCCCTCGCGGAGATCACAACCCCTCATCTGTGGTGAACTACCCTTGTGACGGAAGCTCCAGTAACACCCCTACAACCTCCAGCCAGTCCTCTTACCACCATGGGCCTGTCCCTGACAGCCTGTCTGGGCCTGGGTTTAACTCACTGGATCTCCCCTCCAGGCCAAGGGGTGCTCCCTCTCCCAGCCCCAGGATTGAGATCACCCCATCAGGGGACCCTCACCAGACTCATCCCCTGGACGCCAGCCCCAGAACCACGGCCCTGACTGTGCCTGGCTATGAGAACACGGCCTACCGAGAGCCCCAGAGCCCTGCCAGCAGCAACTCCTCCACGGGTTGGCTGTCTGAGGCCTATTCGCCCTGGGTCTCGCCTTGTGTATCTCCCAGTGGTGGTGGGGGCATGGTTGGCTTAACCGCCTTGGACCTCCTCCCGGGCCTCCAGGGCATCCATACGGCCTCGTCCCACTCCTCCCCTGGGACCTCCCCGCGAACCAGCATCACAGAGGAGACTTTCCTGGTACCGCAGAGTCAGCGGTCTTCCTCGCCACATTCCCACGATTACCCCCGCTCTCGCTCCGCCTCTCCTCAGGGAAAACGCACCTACGACCAGTACAGCGGCCCCAATCTGGGGACCACCAGCCAGCAGCAGCGCTCCCGGAGCCCAAGCCCCAGCCCCTCGCCTCACCACCCCCAAGAACGACCCTTGGCCCAAGCTGACCCACAGGGCAATGCCCCTCAGCAGATGCCCAGCGTTGAAGAGGTGTTGAGCAGCCTCAACTCCAGCCTCAGCTCCAGCATGTCCAGGGCGGTCCCCTCCAAGATGGTGCGGCCCAGTGTTGAGTGCTATACGTATGGAGAGAGCCAGGGGGAGCATGGGCGGAGAGGCAGAGCTGGGGCTGAGACCTTCTACATCCTCCCTACATCTTTCTGGCCGGCTTCACTAGCCCATGGAGCCTTCAGGTATAATGTGCAATGTGCTATGATAATGATGATCCCTCATAAGAATGTAATGACAGTCACATGAATCTGTAATGACAGGTAAAGAAGTAATGACAGTCACATGAATCTGTAATGGCAGGTAAAGAAGTAACGACAGTCACATATCTGTAATGACAGGTAAAGAAATAATGACAGTCACATGAATCTGTAATGACAGGTAAAGAAGTAATGACAGTCACATGAATCTGTAATGACAGGTAAAGAAATAATGACAGTCACATGAATCTGTAATGACAGGTAAAGAAGTAATGACAGTCACATGAATCTGTAATGACAGGTAAAGAAGTAATGACAGTCACATGAATCTGTAATGACAGGTAAAGAAATAATGACAGTCACATGAATCTGTAATGACAGGTAAAGAAGTAGTATTAAGATAACCTTAGAGGAATTTCATTTGAAATTGTGATGTAATGTACTGATGTGTATTTTGTGTGTTATGGCAGGAAATGTTACGAGTGAAAACCCTCTCTCTTTCTCTCCCACACCCTTTCTCTCTACGTCTTACTCATCACTCTCTATCTCTCTCTCCCTCTCTCCCTCTCTCTCTCTCGCTCATCAGTGGCATCCCTGTGCCATCTATGCCCCCTCTAGAGTGGCACTTGCCCAGTCACTCCGACCAGTATGAGCTCTGTTTGGAGCAGCAGCCTAAACAGCACCACCGGGCCCACTACGAGACAGAGGGCAGCAGGGGAGCAGTCAAAGCGGCCAGTGGAGGTCACACTGTGGTTCAGGTACTGGGTGTGGGATGGGGGAGTGTGTGTTTGTTTAACCTTGTATGTATGTATGTGCGTGTGTGCGTAGGTAGGTAGGTAGGTAGGTAGGTAGGTAGGTAGGTAGGTATGTATGTATGTATGTATGTATGTATGTATGTATGTATGTATGTATGTATGTATGTATGTATGTATGTATGTATGTATGTATGTATGTAAAAATTGTCAAAGACTCCAGCCACCCTAGTCATAGACAGAGTATCGATACTCTGCACCAGTACCCCCTGTATATAGTCTCGCTATTGTTATTTTACTGTTGCTCTTTAGTTACTTGTTCCTTTTATTTCTTATTCATATTTTTTAAACTGCATTGTAGGTTAGGGGCTCGTAAGTAAGCATTTCACGGTAAGGTCTACTACACCTGTTGTATTCAGCGCATGTGACTAATACAATTGGATTTGATTTGATGTATGTATGTATGTATGTATGTATGTATGTATGTATGTATGTATGTATGTATGTATGTATGTATGTATGTATGTATGTATGTATGTATGTATGTATGTATGTATGTATGTATGTATGTATGTATGTATGTATGTATGTATGTATGTATGTATGTATGTATGTATGTATGTATGTATGTATGTATGTATGTATGTATGTATGTATGTATGTATGTATGTATGTATGTATGTATGTATGTATGTATGTATGTATGTATGTATGTATGTATGTATGTATGTATGTATGTATGTATGTATGTATGTTTGTATGTATGTATGTATGTATGTATGTATGTATGTATGTATGTATGTATGTATGTATGTATGTATGTATGTATGTATGTATGTATGTATGTATGGGTGTTGACAAGTGGAATGCTTTCGACACCTTGTTGCTGACCCAAATTTGGTATACTCAGTGTACAGTGCAGCTTTTACTCCTGTGTGTATGAATGTGTCTGTGGTGGTATTTCCTTGTCATTACATCACCATGTCTGTCTCAGGTGCCCAGCAACAATATGTAAATTAACAAATGTATGAGCCTGCATTATTATGACTAAACCCATTCAACCACAAAACCAGCACAGTTAAACCACCATAGGACGTTTTCATATGAAAATCGGTACACTGGTTTAGTTTCCTGGAGCATTTGTGAGAATTATATTTTGGTTTCACATGACCTGATAATAACCGATTCAGGGTATGATTTGCGAGACGCAAATTCAACTTGACATTAGCAAGCTAGCTTGTTTACAAGGGTGAAAACAGTTCCACGCGATTAACCCAATACCTGACACGCCAGTCCTGAATCCTGGAACTGCTACTGACGCAGGGTTCCAGGGTTCCCTTGTGTTTCACACACGCTACATAGAGCGGACCACGGTACCAAACGCTCCCGGCTCTTTACCAATTAAGCCTGGGATGGAGGTTAACTTCCAAGTGTATTTTAAATGATGGAAGATCCACCCATATGAAGTATAAAGTTCAGGGACATATTGACTAAGCCATACTGGTTTTAATGTATAGTTACTAACGCAGTGAGCTGTCTTCTCATCTCAGGATGTGAAAGCCATTTCTGGGTCCAGGGCAACAGTAGTGATGCTAACCATTAGCCATATGCTACATGCTGTCCTTCTGCTAACCATTAGCCATATGCTACATGCTATCCTTCTGCTAACCATTAGCCATACGCTACATATGCAAATAATTATGTCGGGAGTTGGCCTTCCGTAACCTATGAAGTCATTTTCCTACATTATGTAACAGAATTCAACTGTGATATTGTTGAAGGTAGTTAACCCTTGATGTTCTCAAAGTAATTATGGACGTTCAACAGTTTTATCAGTTAATATTTTGATAAGTACATTTAGAAAAAAGGGTTCCAAGAAAAAGGGTTCTCCTATGGGGACAGCCGAAGAACCCTTTAAGGTTCTAGATAGCACCTTTTCGTTCTAAGAGTGTAGAATGAATTATGGTCCTGTGGATTACATATTAGAAGGAGGTGCACAGTTCAAAAGTAACACTTTTAGTTAGAGATATGATTTTTTACTGTCATGTTTAAAAGCTGTAAGATTAGTGTAGCTCTGCAGTACAGAAGACACAGTGTTGAATTCAACAGTATCAACAATGTTAAATGGATACACTCCAAGATCGAAGTGTGTCCGTTGTTTTTAGACCCCACATCCAATGTCATTGATTGTGTAGAGTCAGCTCTGCCTCAACCACAAATTAATGGAAAAGATAAGCAGCCAATAAGATTTGTACATTACATGGTGTTTATCTTTTCCATTAATTTGTAGTTTTGGCACATAGGTGATTCTACACAATAGATGTCTTGGGATGTGGACATATCTCAACACAAGACCACTATTGAGGTCTGAAAACGTTGGTTTTTGGAGTGTAACGTCCCCTTAAAGGTAAAACGGTTTGTTTGGTTGTATCTCTCGACAGCTTCATGGGTACAGAGGCACTGCTCCACTTGGTCTGCTGGTGTTCATCGGAACGGCTGACGAGAGGGTCCTCAAACCCCATGCCTTCTACCAGGTGCACCGTATCACTGGGAAAACGGTCACCACACCAAGCCAAGAGAGAAAGGTCCATGGCACCAAGGTCCTGGAGATCCCTCTGGAGCCCAAGAACAACATGAGAGCAGTGTAAGGAGAGCAGTCAAGTTAGAGACAGTACACACACAAGCACGCACACACACACACATACACAAACAAACATACATATACATGCGCACACACACATATGTTTTCAGAGCTAGGGTATAAAATAATTAATAAAACATTGTTTTACTTCCCTTGTAAAGGATTGACTGTGCTGGGATACTAAAGCTGAGAAATGCTGACATCGAGCTCAGGACAGGCGAGACAGACATGGGACGCAAAAACACCTGTGTCCGCCTTGTCTTTCGTGTCCATATTCCTCAACCAGGAGGACAGTATGTCTCTCTTCAAGTGGCCTCCCTTCCCATCGAGTGTTGTAAGTGAACTTTTGTTCCTGAAACCCAAAATTCTATTACTACTACAAATAATAATAATAAATATAGCTGCGAGCAGCAATGAACGGGGTTCACAGGATGACAGAAAGGACACAAGATCATTTGGATATCAAAGCAAGCATGTGGGAACTATCTTCCTTTATGTGCCATCAGTGAAGGCATTACCATGATTATCTCTCAATACCACAAGGAGAACGCAGGTGAAGCATTGTCTAGTGCTGTAGGTTGGTTATCTTTGAATTTAAGTCATTAATGTATTGAGTTTATATACAAATATAAATATTTATAATATATATACGCTGACTGCTCAAGCGGCACAACTTCTGGTTTCTAATTTTCCTAAATAAAAGATCCACTTTTCACTACGTTCAGACCACATAATAGGGCAACACTATGTGATTATACAGATACAGTGCATTCGGAAAGTATTCAGACCCCATCCCTTTTTCGGAAAGTATTCAGACCCCTTCCCTTTTTCCACATTTTGTTATGTTATAAACTAATTCTAAAATTGATCCAATATTTTTTTTCCTCATCAATTTACACACAATACCCCATAGTGACATCACAATCCCCCATAATCACAAAGTGAAAACTGGTTTTACGATTTTTTTTGCACATTCATTAAAAATTTAAAACAGAAATACCTTATTTACACAAGTATTCAGACCCTTTGCTATGAGCCTCAGAACTGGGCTCAGACACATCCTGTTTCCTTTGATCATCCTTGAGATGTTTGCACAACTTTCTTGCAGTCCACCTGTGGTAAATTCAATTGATTGGACATGATTTGGAAAGGCACACATCTGTCTACAGTATATAAGGTCCCACAGTTGACAGTGCATGTCAGAGCAAAAACCAAGCCATGAGGTCGAAGGAAATATCCGCAAAGCTCAGAGAGAGGGTTGTGTCAATGCACAGATCTGGGGAAGGCTACCAAAAACTTTCTTGAAGGTCCCCATGAATACAGTCGCCTCCATTATTCTTAAAAGGAAGAAGTTTGGAACCACCGAAACTCTTCCTAGAGCTCCCTGACCAAGAACCCAATGGTCACTCTGACAGAGCTCCAGAGATCCTCTGTGGAGATGGGAGAACCTTCCAAAAGGACAACCATCTTTGCAGCACTCCACCAATCAGGCCTTTATGGTAGAGTGGCCAGACAGAAGCCAGCACACACATACCAATTGATTAATGAACTGCTCAATGTATATATTTTTTCTCTTGCTTTGTTTGCTATTTTCCAAATCTCTGATAAGCTACACAGGAAATGGCTGAAAAGAGCCCATATTAATATATGTAGCCTTATAAATAAGGTTCATGAAACCAATAACTTGCTATATTAGCCATTTCTGAGACTTAGATAATTCATTTGATGATACAGCAGTAGCAATACAACGATATACCATCTATAGAAGACACAGAAATGCTTATGGGGGAGGTGTTGCTGTATATATACAGTATATATATTCAGAGCCATATCCCTGTAATGCTTAGAGAAAATCTCATGTCAAGTGTTATTGAAGTGTTGTGGCTGCAGGTTCACTTGGCACATCTAAAGCCTTTTCTTTTGGGGTGTTGCTATAGGCCACCAAGTGCTAGCAGTCAGTGTCTAAATAATATGTGTGAAATGCTTGATAGTGTATGTGATGTAAACAGAGAGGTCTACTTTCTTGGGGACCTGAATATTGACTGGTTTTCATCAAGCTGTCTGCTCAAGAGGAAGCTTATTTTTGTAACCAGTGCCTGTTATCTGGTTCAGGTCATTAATCAATTAAGCAACTCCTTCCCCATCAATTTACCAGGGTGTTTACAAACACTACATGAACAAGATCATCCACATGTATCAATCACATTTTTACTAATACTGTAGAACTTTGTTCTTAAGCTGTATCCGTACCCATTGGATGCAGTGATCACAGTATAGTGGCTATATCCAGGAAAGCCAAAGTCCCAAAATCTGGGCCTAAAATAGTGTATTGGAGATAATACAAAATATTTAGCTGTGACTATTATGTGGATGATGTTTGTTGACAAATATTTGTTGGTCTGATGTGATTAATAAGGTGCATGGAAAATGTGATTAATGTGATGCATAAGGTGCATGGAAAACTACTGAGGATGGAAGCTGAATCTATAGCCACTCCCATCCGTCATATCTTTAATCTGAGCCTAGAGGAAAGTCTATGCTACACAAGAGTGGTAAAGCTGCCTTTACTGGTTCTAACTGCATACCTATAAGCTTGCTGCCAGCTCTTAGCAAACTGTTGGAAAAAATTGTGTTCAACCAAATACCATGCTATTTCTCTGTAAGCAAATTAACAATAGATTTTCAGCATGCTTACAGAGAAGGGCACTCAACATGTACTGCACTGACACAAATTACTGATGATTGGTTGAAGGAAATTGATAATAATAAGATTGCGGGAGCTGTACTGTTAGATTTCACTAATAATCACTTATTGATTATAACCTGTTGTTGAAAAACTTTTCAACCTCTGCCATATCGCAGATTCAGAGCTATCTATCTAATTGAACTCAAAGGGTTTCCTTAATCTAAGCTTCTCTAATGTCAAACATGTAAAGTGTGGTCTACCACAGGGCAGCTCTCTAGGCCCTCTACTCTTTTCTATTTTTACCAATGACCTGCCACAGGCATTAAACAAAGCATGTGTGTCCATGTATGCTGATGATTCAACCATATACGCATCAGCAACCACAGCTAATGAAGTCACTGAAACTCTTAACAAAGAGTTGCAGTCTGTTTTGGAATGGGTAGCCAGTAATAAACTGGTCCTGAACATCTCTAAAAGAGCATTGCATTTGGTTCAAATCATTCCCTAAGTTCTAGACCTCAGCTGAATCTGGTAATGAATGGTGTGGCTGTTGAACAAGCTGAGGAGACTAAATTACTTAGTGTTACCTTAGATTGTAAAAAAGCAAGTCCTTTAAGTTTTGTCTTATCTTGATTATTGTCCAGTTGTGTGGTCGAGTGCTGCAAGGAAATGCCTAGTTAAGCTGCAGCTGGCCCAGAACAAAGTGGCACATCTTGTTCTTCATTGTAATCAGAGGGCTGATATAAATACTATGCATGCCAGTCTCTCTTAGTCAAGAGTTGAGGAGAGACTGATTGCATCGCTTCTTCTTTTAATAAGAAAAGTTAATGTGTGGAAAATCCCAAGTTGTTTGCATAGTCAACTTACCCACATCTCTGACAAACACACTTACCCCACCAGACATGCCACCAGGGGTCTTTTCCCCAAATCCAGGACAAATTCAAGAAAGCGGACAGTATTATATAGAGCCATTATTACATGGAACTCCGTTCCATCTCATATTGCTCAAGTGAACAGCAAACCTGGTTTCAAAAAACAGATGAAGCTACACCTCACGGGACAAAGCCTCTCCCCTATTTGTTCTAGATAGTTTGTGTATATGTATTGATATGTAGACTATGTGTGCCTTTTGTCATTTTTTATTTATGTAGTTCTGTCCTTGAGCTGTTGTCTATTAACGTTCTGTTTTATGTAATGTTTCATGTTTTGTGTGGACCCCAGGAAGAGTAGGTGCTGCTCTTGTAACAGTTAATGGGAATCCTAATAAAATACTAAATACCACTCCTCAGTAAAAGGCACGACAGCCCACAGTTTGCCAAAAAGGTACATAAAGGACTCTCAGACCATGAGCGACAAGATTCTCTGGTCTGATGAAACCAAGATTGAACTCTTTGGCCTGAATGACAAGCACCACATCTGTAGGAAACCTGGCACCATCCCTAAGGTGAAGCATGGTGGTGGCAGCAACATGCTGTGGGGATGTTTTGTTAGTGGCAGGGACGGGGAGACTAGTCAGGATCAAGGGAAAGATGAACGGAGCAAAGTACAGAGAGATCCTTGATGAAAACCTGCTCCAGAGTGCTCAGGACCTCAAACTGGGGCGAAGGTTCACCTTCCAACAGGACAACGACCCTAAGCACACAGCCAAGACAATGCAGGAGTGGCTTTGGGACAAGTCTCTGAATTTCCTTGAGTGGCCCAGCCAGAACCCGATCAAACATCTCTGGAAAGACCTGAAAATAGCTGTGCAGCGACGCTCCCCATCCAACCTGACAGAACTTGAGAGGATCTGCAGAGAAGAATGGGAGAAACTCAGGTGTCTCCCACAGGTGTGCCAAACTCGTAGCGTCATACCCAAGAAGACTCAAGGCTGTAATCGCTGCCAAAGGTGCTTCAACAAAGTACTGAGTAAAGGGTCTGAATACTTATGTAAATGTGATATTTCCGTTTTTTTATACATTTGCTAAAATGTCTAAAAACCTCTTTTTGCTTTAGATGTGGGCTATTGTGTGTAAATTGATGAGGGAAAACAACTATTTTCATCCATTTTAGATTAAGGCTGTAACATAACAAAATGTGGAAAAAGTCAATGGGTCTGAATACTTTCTGAATGTAAGTATACAAATCACAATATCTTACATTCTTCGTCTGCACAATTTAAATCTAAAATTAATTTGCATTAAATCTAACATTAAAGTTCACTTGAGAAATAGTTATTGCTCTAGTATCCTATGATGCAACTGGTGCCAATGACATCTTTAGTGCCACAAACTTTTCTGGTGCAGCCATCTAACGTTGCAGTGGCTTTATATTCACACAGCTTCTAAGGACATCTACATAAGGTTAACATACCAAATTTCATGGCCCCATGTGCATCGGTTCAGTTCTTATAGTGTTGGTTTTGATATGGTACCATCTAGTGGTCTAGCATTGCCGACTTTGAATGCAGCAAATAATCATTCTTAAGTTCATCAGAAGCTAATTCATTGAGTTTATATACTAAATCTGGAGTCAATCTAACTTGTGGTTCATGAGTAGAAGATTTTTAAAGTATTTTTAGCATTAGCATATGTGCTAACGTGCATCTATAGGTACAGTGCAGCCATATTTAAATGCAGCAACAACAACAATCTCAAAACCATTAAAGACTGATCTGGAGTGAATGTGACGTATGGTTCATGAGGAGAAGATGAAGATGATTACCAAATTCAGTCAGGTTAATCTTTGGGACATCCCTGATAGCGAGGACAAGTTTCAAGTTGATAAGCCACTGTGGAGTGGATTTACAGTGGTTTAAATGGACCTGTAAAATCAGATTTTTGATTTGTCACTAACTCAAGCCATCTTTTGACCGATCCATTAGCTTTTCTCTAACTTTGTTAATTACATTCCAAATTTGGTGTCATTTGGTCATACGGCTCATGAGAAGAATATTAATTTATTTGCATATTTTATGTGCTAATAGTAATCTACTTCTATAGTGTGGCCATCTTTGAATGCATCAATGTTATTTTCTCAAACGTTATTTTTTCCAAAGATACAATTTGGAGCGAATCTGATTTTTAGTCCACGAGAAGAAGATATTTTATAATGATTTTAATCATAAGAATTATATAGTCAAAAAAGGGATACTTCGAGATTTTGGCAATAATGCCTTTTATCTACTTCTGATCAACTCATGTCTCTGTGTCCAGTATGAAGGAAGTTAGAGGTAGATTTGGAAGGCAATGCTAACTAGCATTACCTGTGGAAAGGGTTCTACATGAAACCCAGAAGGGTTCTACCTGGAACCAAAAAGGGTTATTCAAAGGGTTCTCCTATTGGAACAGCCGAATAACTCTTTCAGGTTCTAGACAGCACCTTTTTTCTAAGAGTTTATTCTTGAGTTATTTGTCAAGAAAAAAAGAAACAAAGTAATACAGAGAATAACAATAAAGCTTCGCTATCAACCACAAAAAATATTCTGCAGAGCGATTGAATAAGAAACTTTTTTTCATTGATGTGCGTTAAAAGGAGGGGATTATATAACTGGAATTTAGTCATCTACGTGATGATGAGTCATTTGCATTGGAATGGATAATATGCCTTCATGTCTTCGTTGAAATGGTTGAATGCGGAAAACACATTTCAGTTGAATGCATTCAGTTGTACAACTGACTAGGTATCCCCCTTTCCCTTTCCCATTACACTTATTTTACTCACAGCTTGTGCAAAACGTTGCCCTCAGAATGTGACTCATGTTCTCCTATGGTTGTTCTAATGTTCTCCTAAAGACGTTCTACTGTCGTTCCACAGCCCAGAGGTCGGCCCACGAGCTTCCCACTGTAGAGCGCCAGGACGTGGAGCGCTGCTCGGTTCTAGGGGGACAGCAGGTGATACTGACAGGACAGAACTTCACCTCTGATTCCAAGGTGGTGTTCACAGAAAAGACACCTGGTGAGGACTTTACAATCAATCAATCAATCAATCAATCAAATATATTTATGAAGCCCTTTTATATCAACAGTTGTACTTTACAGTAGCCTTGCCCAGACTCCTAAGAGCAAACAGAAGGGCAAAAGTAATTGTATCTAATAATGGCATACTGTACACTACCTTTAGTAATGTTCAGCATCATGGTAGTAAATGATAGAAATGGGCTAGGCCTTTAAGTCTTTTCTTCATAGAGCAGTTAGTAAGTAGCGTTGGGTTGTGTGAGCCCGGAGCATAGCGTGAGGCAGCTTGATGTACAAGTACACTCCCTGAACAGGATGCTATAGTCTATCTATAATCTATGGCAGGGCCTTACCCCAAATGTAGGTTGAAAGCCGGGAAACGGGTTACCGAGATATACCGAGATTTCCCTCCCAAAACCACTCCCTAATTCCCGGGAAAAATAACTGCAAGCAAACTGTAAATGATAATAAATTATTTATATGAACAGCATGACGTGAATTGGAACTGTTAAATTATATGAGATGTCTAAATATGTTCTTCTCAATGGCCTTCGCTCTGCTATCTGCATGGATCAACACTCAGGGTGAGGACAGGCAGCGCATGTTTAGGCAGGTAGGCCCTACATTTGCTCCAGCATTGCCTATGCTGCAGTAACATAAGGGCTGAATGTGCATCTAATTTACACATCTCCGTCTGGCTTTCGGGGGCCACCATATGTTTTTTAGTGTACCGTATTGTAGTTGTTTTAAATCAGTGCATATGGGAGCACTGTCTCTCTCTCGACAACAATCCCATTCAAATTCCAGCCAATACAAATAGACCCTTACAAAAAAAGTTTTGAAACCGCAGTAAATGTACAGTAAATTACTGTGGTATTTTGGACCCAGTAATTGCATAATAACTGCAGTGTTATTCCAACACTCTAACTGCACTTACACTACAAAATGACTGCGGTAAAAAAAACACAGTGTTATTGTGGATGCAGTATTTGCAGCATACTGCAGTTACACTGCACTCTAACTGCAGGCTTTTTTTGTAAGGGGATCATTTGTTTCATATAGATGTCCTAGCCTACCCCTTTCAGACAATACATTCATCCAGTATTAGCCATTTATCTATTGAAGGATGGGTTATTCATAAGTGTATAATCTCTGTCTCTTGTGCTATATGAATTTTGGCGGGAAATACTGGGTTACCTGAGAGAAAAGGGATTTACTCTCGGGATGGAACATTTGTAAAATATTCAACCCTACTCCAAATCTATCTCCTTAATGCTGAGTGCCAAGTAGAGATGCACCGGGTCGGATTCTTACGACTAACAAACTCCCACCCTTCCGATCTCAGGGCAGACACTCAAACCACAAGGCCTCTGAGTTCCTACAGCTCTAATAGATCATTATTAATAGTTGTCCTATTGAGAGGACAATTGCCAGAACATTATTTATTTATGAATTAATGTTTTAAACCTTTGGCTCGCTCTTTCTCTCGCAATTCTACTCTGTTGTGATCCAGAATTAATGTACTGCATGTTCTGAAACCAACCTGCTCCGCTTTGACCTGCTTAGATTTGTATAGATTACTGTTCTCAATGGACTGGTTTCAATGGACTCCAAGCTCTCAATCATCACCATGCCTGTATAATACAAAGATTTATTTCAGACCACCACTACTAAACCAACATGGATATGATTATTATCGTCTAGTTTGTTTATTTGTATTCCCATCCAGTTTGCATATTGCCAAGGCAACTGTTAGCACTGGAGCCATAGTACAGGGCAGTGATATGTCTAGTTCCGTCGTAATAACATCCTGACTGCAATACAGGAAGGGAAACTAGATAATCGTTTTACAGTGATGCACTACTCCCAAAAGCTTGAAGTTGATTCAGTCACAAAACAGTTATGCACTGCACATGCTCAAAGAACACAAATCAATCAAATATGCCAGTTAGCAGACACTTTTTTCCTGTGGGAATGGAACCCATGATCTTAGCCTGAGAATGGAACCCATGATCTTAGCCTGGGAATGGAACCCATGATCTTAGCCTGGGAATGGAACCCATGATCTTAGCCTGGGAATGGAACCCATGATCTTAGCCTGGGAATGGAACCCATGATCTTAGCCTGGCCAGTTCTACGCTCTTACTGAGTCACATAGGACAGTAATTTGTTCAATTATTCATTTTCATCATTGCATCGTCATTACAGGATTATGACGCCTCTGTGCGGTGTCTTCTAACATAGAGGTGTTAGGTAACAAGGTCTGGGTCTTCTAACATAGAGGTGTTAAGTAACAAGGTCTGGGTCTTCTAACATAGAGGTGTTAAGTAACACGGTCTGGGTCTTCTAACATAGAGGTGTTAGGTAACAAGGTCTGGGTCTTCTAACATAGAGGTGTTAAGTAACAAGGTCTGGGTCTTCTAACATAGAGGTGTTAGGTAACAACACCTGGGTCTTCTAACATAGAGGTGTTAAGTAACAAGGTCTGGGTCTTCTAACATAGAGGTGTTAGGTAACAACATCTGGGAATTCTAACATAGAGGTGTTAGGTAACAACATCTGGGTATTCTAACATAGAGGTGTTAGCTAACAAGGCCTGGGTGCAGAATAAAGGCACTGTTATGAGCTTGTAAACTGCTCTCTTGTTTAGCATGTGGTTTAGTGCGAGAGGATGTGGTTAGACAAACATCGATACCATCTCCAAGCAGACAGACGTTTCTGTCTCACTTTACTCAAAACGTGGTCTCTAAGCAGGAGGTAAATGTTGAGATGGGAATATACTAAAACAGAGATCAATGGCAATCATTACTGATACTGCCTACGTACCAGTTTCTGAGAAGAACGTGGGGGTGGATATGGGGTTTTCATATAAATCCTCATCACCATTATAGGTTTACAGATGCTTGCTTAACATTGTGACAATTGTTTTTGTAATTGCTAAATTTGATGCTACCAACACAGACCTGTGTTTGTTGGTGAGTGTTTGTGGGATGTTAAAGCTTCTATTTGACTGTAAATACACCAGCTAACTTGTTTTATATACTTATATTTTAAATAATAACAATAAATTGTATTTCTAGTTTCTAGCTGCCTTCACATTCCTGCCTTCACACTCCTGCCTTCACATTCCTGCCTTCACACTCCTGCCTTCACATTCCTGCCTTCACATTCCTGCTATCACACTCCTGCCTTCACATTCCTGCCTTCACATTCCTGCCTTCACACTCCTGCCTTCACATTCCTGCCTTCACATTCCTGCCTTCACATTCCTGCCTTCACACTCCTGCCTTCACACTCCTGCCTTCACACTCCCACCTTCACATTCCTGCCTTCATATTCCTGCCTTCACACTCCCACCTTCACATTCCTGCCTTCACACTCCCCCCTTCACATTCCTGCCTTCATATTCCTCTCTACTTATTGTATGGTTTGTTCATATCAATCTCTGCTCCCCTCCTGATTAAGGTACACTGCATTGTGTTTCTTTCAGATGGGGTGCAAATCTGGGAAGCAGAAGCTACAGTAGACCGAGACAAGAGCCAGAAAGTGAGTTGCCATCCTATCACCTTTACCAACAGTACTAGCTAACTCCTACACTGTAAAAATAGAAAGTCTCAGAACACCATGACTGTGTAGTGAAACCATGAGATGTAGTGCACCTAAGCTGAAATCTGGTGTTTGGAGGGTGTTTCAATCTAAACCCAATGTAAGAGTTATGATACACTGAATGTGTTTTAACGCTGTAATATGTAACTTTCTGGGGTGACCTGACCAAATTCACATAGAAATGTGAGTTAAAGATCTATCATTCTCATGGAACGCAATTCTAAGGAACGGTAGATCTGTTCTATGTGAGCTATTTCTATTCTTCCCATTCTTAAGTTTTTGTACACCAGCTTCAAACAGCTGTAAATACAATATTTGTGGTTATTGAAAATATATTTCACAGCAGTTTAGATGTTACAATGATTCTCTACACTATGCATTGCTTGTTTTGTCACGTAAACTGAAATTAGGAAATCAATTAGAATTTTAGCAACCAGGAAATGGCGGAGCAATTTCTGCATATTGCACCTTTAAAACAGAAGTACTCTGAAACACTCAAAGTGGTTCTTCAACCTGAATATTGGTGTTTTAAAGAGAGTGTTGTAAAAACACTTTTGGGGGTTTCAGTGCATGTAAAAGTCAGCATCAAAACACAAAAACTGTGTTTTCTCATACGATCAATGGTTTACAAATGCTACTAGTTTATCAATATTTTTTTGTGAAATTCCACCTTTATTTGTTCAACGCTTTATTTAGACAGATTAGAAACAGGAGGGGCAGTAAGATGGTACATTTACTCAATCAACCACAGCCACAATGTAAGAAATTATTCTGGGGTGGATTTAAATGGACCAACATATAGGCCTACTTAATTAAAAATGAATGCAAGTGGTGCAGAGCCTGTGGTCTAGCGGTAACACCTCCGGCATAGACACATCACCCGTTTCCACACTGAAGACCGGGGTTAAATTCCCTGCTACAACCCTGCAGTCTGTTTCTCCCACCTATCTGTATCCCCTCTGTCATTTCATAACTGCCTCAATGAAGTGTTAAATATGTTTTTACTTTTTTTATTAATTTCAATGATTTTGTTAATTAAATTTTTCCAAAATAATGTTAGAATATATCGAAATGAATATGTCGCTGTAAGGATCTGGGTGTAGCTGGTGCAGAGGAGTCAGGAGAAGGACAGCAGAGATGAGTAACAAAAGGAATTTTACTCAAAAATTCAAAATACATGAAGTAACACCAAGCCCACAAACATCAGACCGAACTTACAATAAACAAACACGCACAAAAACCATGGGGAAAACAGAGGATTAAATAATGAACTTGTAATTGGGGAATTGAACCAGGTGTGTAAAACAAAGACAAAACAAATGGAAAATGAAAAGTGGATCGGCGATGGCTAGAAGGCCGGTGACGTTGAACGCCGAACGCCGCCGAACAAGGAGAGGGACCAACTTCGGCGGAAGTCATGACAGTTGCTCAATTTCTTTCATGAGGATAACCAAAGAGACTGAGAGAGAACATTGAGGGATTGAACTCATTGGAAGTCTTTGGTTTTAATCACCTTGCTTTTCCTATCTTGCCACATGATTGTGTGTAATAAAAAAAAAGTTGACTTTTTGATTCTTTCAAACAATGTTGTATGCATGTTTGAAGAAAAAAAAAGTATATTAGTATGAAGCTTGTTGTGCCATGAGGTGTAATGGATCATAATGAACGCATATCAAAACCGTCAGTCAAATTGACATTATATTCTTGCAGTTCAACCTCCAGCTAGTGCTGGTTGTTTGAACACTGTACTTGACAATGCCGGCCAAAAATGTAAGCTTTAAGACACTTCATAAAAAGGGATCTAATTCTGCCCTAAATGGGACTTAAAATATCATAATGGTGTTTAGAAGCCTTTAGAGAGTGGAAACAACACCAAAATAGAAGATATCTAATTCTGTACTAAACAGGACTCAAAACACCAAAATAGTGTTTTCAATGTTTTCTGTTAGTGCTGCCAGTCCCTGGCAAGGTGTTGCACAACACTTGATTAAGTGGTGTTACAACACACCATGTAATGTTTCAGAACATCTCAGGATGATGTGTTTTTGATATGGTTTTGTCTCCTTCAAGTTGGTGGCAGCTCAGTTGCCACTAGTTGTGATGTCACAAAGCACTTCATTTTAACAGTGTACTTTTCCTTGTCAATGTTCTTCTACATGATGTCATACAGTCTCAGTATAGATATGTCCATACCTTCGCCCAGTGATACTCTCTATGACAAATGACTGATTGACGTTCATCTGCACCATATGTTATATCTAGAGCATGCTGTTTGTGGAGATCCCTCCGTATCGAGATCCCACCATTCATCACGCGGCTAAAGTCAACTTCTATGTGATCAACGGGAGGAGAAAACGCAGTCAGGCGCAGCACTTCACCTACACTCCTTTAACCGGTGAGACCATCCTTACTCTACCCTTACATCTTTTAGTCATCATTAGAACTGTATATGGCCACACCTTACATTGCACATTTCATCACTATCCCATTGATTACTAGTTGAAGGAATAGTTCCTCCAAGTTACATATTGACAATGTGTCATTTTTTAAAATGTGTGTGAACTATCCCTTTAACTTGTGTTGAGCACCAACTGTTAATTATAATCCAAAATCTGATTTAGATTTCATGTCCTTTTCAGTTCCCGCCATTAAAACGGAACCCGTAGATGACTTCCAGTTTGGCCAGCTGGGCTGCGCTGTCTCCCAAATCTTAGGAATGTCATCCAAGTCCTACCACCACACCCCCAGTAGCCATCTCAACCCTAATAGCCACATAGTGGCTGGCATGACATCCTTGGCAACCTGCCAGCGTGCAAGCCATCACGATCCCAATGCCTATCAACAACAGGACCCATCTGTCTATTACCCCAGTAAAAGCCGAAGCCTGGGTAGCACCCCTGTCCTGTATCAAGATATGAACCACCACCCAGTGATGATCCACAGTGGTTCCCCATCTCAGATGTCCTATACCCAGCATTACTCCAGCCAAGTGTCCCAACCCTTCCACCCCTCTCGCTCGGCCACCAATCAGCGAGTTGTCAACATAGCTGTCCCATTGCCCCAACACCAGCACGCCACCATGGTGGGTGATGGGTACCGGGCTGCAGCTTCATTATGGAAGGTTGGTGACTCGCCAGAGGCCTGTTCCTCAGAAGGCCAGCACCAGGGCTTCATGCACATGGTGGTGCCTGTCTTGAGCAGGTCTCCACCACGACACAGCCACATCCTGACCCAGAGAGGTCCAGCCGCTACAGGGAGCCAGAGTGGGCCAGTCCCTGGGAAAGTGACAGCGAAGCAAGAAAACCTGAACCAAGCCTATCTGGATGATGGTGAGTTAGTACAAAACATATTGGATACTGCAGAAACGTACTGTACCCCAGGCTCCTCTAACTTGTTGTTTTGAATTCGTGACAATGTGTATGGTTAAATGGTTATTGATGCTGGAACTTGAGATGGACTATACTGATACACAGTGCACAGCAACATCTTCAAAGAGACTCTGATATGTTTTTAAGAGGAAACTCATTTAGTCGTATCCCTAAGCTTGACTACAGTTTGTACAAAAGAGATACAGATAAATTTGATTTGATTTTGATTTGATGATGAACAAACAGAAACAGAACATATACACACACAAACAAACATTCTGAATAGTACCAGATATGGGTTCTTTGTCTTGTAACCATAGCGGAAGCCTGTTTTTAAGGTTCAATAAAGAACCATGCTCATAAGGTTCCAAATGGAACCTGTATGGTCCTGTAAAAAAAACTTTTTCCTAAGGTTCTATAATGAACCATTAAAAAAGGTTCTATATTGTACCAAAAAAGGGTTTTGCAATGGTTACAACCCTTTTCTATGGTTATTTATATAACCTTTATGGAGAATGGATCTATAAATAACCACAAGACACCATCACTGGCCACAGTCATCTATAATATGTAATGGCATAACACAACACTTTAGGTAAACTGGAATGACACTCTCATTTGAGGTTGCACAAAAAGAGCTGTGAGCAAACCATGCAACAAAATATTCAAGTAAGCCACCTCCCATACATTATCACTAAAAGAGAAAACAACCCTTTTATGAACTTTAAAGAACCATTGAAGTGCAACAAGGGTTCCACATAGAACCATCACCCTTCCCAAAGAAACCTTGAGGAACCTTCATTTTTTTTGTGTGTAGAGCACATGTGAAAACAGTCAGTATGTGAATGTATGCCAGCAGTAGCCTCCCATTATAAACTGCCCTAGCATTTGGGCCTCTTCTACTCTGAATCCCTCAGCATCAAATCAATTCTTAGACCCAACACTAGATTCGGGGTTTTGGCAATGAGGCCCTTTATCTACTTCCTAAGAGTCAGATGAACTTATGTGTACCATTTTTATGTCTTTGCGTACAAGTTTGAAGTTGTGCTGGCATAGATACCCATAGACTTCCAGTCATTTAGTTAACGGTAGTTATCAAAACTATCTCTAACTTCCTTCATACTGGACACAGAGACATAATGGTATCCATGAGTTCATCTGACTTTGGGGAAGTAGATAAATGGCCTTATTGCCAAAATCCCGAAGTATCCCTTTGAAAGATTGGATAGCTATGAGTAACCACATTTCCATCCACAGTTCGTATGTGAGTAAAGTCACAACGTATAAAAAAATCATGACAGCTGTGATGGAAACAGGAAGTTTCATTTCATTCATTTTTGAAATGCAGAGAGATCATTAGTTTGTTCGACATGGTGTGATCTTTTTGTTTCGGTAAAATGTATTATGCAAGAAATGGTGGTGGAAACGCCTTCCTGCTAAATATTGATATAATAACCATCATATCGAAGTAAACTTGGAGTCATGCAATGATCTGGTGTGTGGTCCTCCCACTACGACTCGGGAAACTTGCAGTTTATTAGGCTACATACAGTGCCTTGCAAAATTATTTATCCCACTTGGCATTTTTCCTATTTTGTTGCATTACAATCTGTAATTTAAATAGATTTTATTTGGATTTCATGTAATGGACATACACAAAATAGTCCAAATTGGTGAAGTGAAATGAAAAAAATGACTTGTTTCAAAGAATTCTAAAAATGGAAAAGTGGTGCCTGCATATGTATTCACCCCTTTGCAATGAAGCCCCTAAATAAGATCTGGTGCAACCAATTACCTTCAGAAGTCACATAATTAGTTAAATAAAGTCCACCTGTGTGCAATCTAAGTGTCACACGATCTGTCACATGATCTCAGTATATATACACCTGTTCTGAAAGGCCCCAGAGTCTGCAACTCCACTAAGCAAGGGGCACCACCAAGCAAGTAAGCGACACCATGAAGACCAAGGAGCTCTCCAAACAGGTCAGGGACAAAGTTGTGGAGAAGTACAGATCAGGGTTGGGTTATAAAAAAGATCAGAAACTTTGAACATCCCACGAAGCACCATTAAATCCATTATTAAACAATGGAAAGAACATGTCACCACAACAAACCTGCCAAGAGAGGGCCACCCACCAAAACTCACGGACCAGGCAAGGAGGGCATTAATCAGAGAGGCAACAAAGAGACCAAAGATAACCCTGAAGGAGAGAAAAGCTCCACAGCGGAGATCGGAGTATCTGTCCATAGGACCACTTTAAGCCGTACACTCCACAGAGCTGAGCTTTACAGAAGAGTGTCCAGAAAAAAAGCCATTGCTTAAAGAATAAAATAAGCAAACACGCTATGTCTGGTGCAAACCCAACACCTTTCATCACCCCGAGAACACCATCCCCACAGTGAAGCATGATGGTGGCAGCATCATGCTGTGGGGATGTTTTTCAATGGTACTACTGGGAAACTGGTCAGAATTGAAGGAATGATGGATGGCACTAAAATACAGGGAAATTCTTGATGGAAACCCGTTTCAGTCTTCCAGAGGTTTGAGACTGGGAAAGAGGTTCACCTTCCAGCAGGACAATGACCCTAAGCATACTGCTAAAGCAACACTCGAGTGGTTTAAAGGGAAACATTTAAATGTCTTGGAATGGCCTAGTCAAAGCCCAGACCTTAATCCAATTGAGAATCTGTGGTGTGACTTAAAGATTGCTGTACACCAGCGGAACCCATTCAACTTGAAGGAGCTAGAGCAGTTTTGCCTTGAAGAATGGGCAAAAATCCCAGCGGCTAGATGTGCCAAGCTTATAGAGACATACCCCAAGAGACTTACAGCAGTAATTGCTGCAAAAGGTGGCTCTACAAAGTATTGACTTTGGGAGGGTGAATAGTTATGCACGCTCAAGTTCTCTGTTTTTTTTGTCTTATTTATTGTTTGTTTCACAGTAAAAATATATATTGCGTCTTCAAAGTGGTAAGCATGTTGTGTAAATCAAATGATAGAAGCCCCTCAAAAAATCTATTTTTAATTCCAGGTTGTAAGACATCAAAATAGGAAAAATGCCAAGGGGGTTGAATACTTTCACAAGCCACTGTATTAATTAAGTTATGATGAACTTCACAGGGTGGTAAAAGTGCATGGTGATCTTGATGCTCCTTTCCAATAAATATCAAGGGTTTGATTCTGATGACATATTCGATGCTTGACTGCCATTTGACAAATAAAAATATTCCATAATTATCCATAATAGTTTCATCATGTAGACTAGCCTACCCACACTGCATCTGTGAGCTGTTGGCTAGAGAGCACGTGCCAAAACCAGAGTAGACACATTTGCTATTTAACACAATAGTTTGTGACAGAATGTGATGGAAACACATTGAACTTCAGATTTCTATTTGGTACTTGAAGACTTAAGCGAAAAAGTACATTTTTACTATGTACTATGTCATCACACACTGATTTTTATACACACCAAATCCGCTTGGTGGGAACAAACCACTGGTGGGAAAATGCGCATATTTTCTTTATGCAGATTTTTGATATTCACATGAAAATCTGTTGCCAATTGGATGGAAACCTAGCTAGTAATATGGTAACAATTCCACTTAGTAGAGGGCAAGAAGGAGTTACCAGGGTGTTGCATACACCTATTCAGTTCTCTCAAATCTACAAGTACCTAGACTGGGGTTCCTTACTAATGTTACGTTCCCACAAGACAAACTCAGTGTCGCTCACAACAAAGGGAACTAACAAAGAAAAATACATTTTGACAACCAAAACAAAACAGAAAGGGGTTCAAAAGGGGTTCTGAAAAGGCACCCATGTGGGTGCCCACTGAATGTTGGCAAAGCCACTAGTAAGGGCTTCTAAAAGACACCCATGTGGGTGCCCACTGAATGTTGGCAAAGCCACTAGTAAGGGGTTCTAAAAGGCACCCATGTGGGTGCCCACTGAATGTTGGCAAAGCCACTTAGTAAGGGGTTCTAAAAGACACCCATTGCCACTAGGTTTGACTCTCGAAAAGACAAACGAAGAGAAAAACCCACAACAACTTAAGACAGGGAGTAAAAAGAATATGGAGCGAAACAAACAGGGATAATAACAAAAATCTGCCTTCTTTCTAACTTAAACGGTTGAGCTCGAAACTGCACCTCAGCTGCCGTGAAGTGTACCTTAGTGTAGCTTTCCCAACATCTCTCAAGTGTTTAAGTGGAGATGGACAAACGTTTGAGATGGACAAGCGTTTGAGATGGACAAACCAGCACAGGTGAAACACCTTCTGACTAACGAGATGGACAAGCCAGCACAGGTGAAACAGGTTCCCACTAACAAGATGGACAAGCCAGCACAGGTGAAACACCTTCCGGCTAACGAGATGGACAAACCAGCACAGGCGAAACAAGGTGACACAAATCAGTGCTCCCTACATGCTAATGTGCTACCTCGAAAATAGAAAAACCGAAACCTGTAAACACTAATTAGCGTGTCAAGTATAAGGGTGGAGCGGAAACCCGAAGACACTCGGCCTGCCGTGGAATGAGTTTGACACATATGACCCAGGAGGCAGGGTGGAAGGGTGTAGGGGTTGATGTGGGATTCAGAGTAACACTTTTTTTGTGGATGCTCCCTTTCCTTGCTTGTCCAGCTATGTGGGTCAAAGTTTTAAATAGTCCCCAGCTAAAAGCCAGCTGAAGTTGTTTATCTATGTGTGAACCGACACTAAGCCTGGCAAGGTCAGTGAGAGTACAAGCTATCGATCATTTCAGAATGGATACAATTAGACTCCCCTAGTTGCTAAATGTGCTTTGGCATCCAAATAATGACAATTTAGTAAGCCTTCGTCATGACTGAACTCTCTCTACATGTTGTGTCGAAGTCTGCCATTACATCTAGTTATTCATGTATTGTGTTGATTATTGCAGAGGCTTGTTACCTTGTGTGTTCATTTATGATTCATTGCTTTTCAGAGGTAAATAAAATGAAGTTGAGCATGTGATCTGGACAGAATTGACATGCAGTTCTCACCATATATATTTGGACAGTGAAGCTAACATTTTACATTTTGGCTCTATACTCCAGTATTTTGGATTTGAGATCAAGAGTACAGAGTGTCACCTTTTATTTGAGGCAATTTTCATAAATATCTGATTTACCGTTTAGAAGTAAAAGCACTTCATGTATCTAGTTCTCCCATTTGGAGAAGTCATAAGTACATGGACAAATTCACTTAAAGAAGTAGTCAGAAGTATATTTGATCCCATATCCATTGCACGCAATCACTATACCAAGTACAAACGTGTACTGTGACTTCATATTCATCATTTCATCTCAAATCCAAAATGCTGGAGAGTAAAAAAGTATTAATTGTTAGTATTAAAATGTTTGCTTTACTGTTGAAATATGGTGAGGACTGTGTTAGGGAAAAAGAAAAAGGCCATATGTTAGAGTATAATACATTACAGTATAATACATTACAGTATAGTACATTACAGTATAATACATTACAGTATAATACATTACAGTATAGTACATTACAGTATAGTACATTACAGTATAATATATTACAGTATAGTACATTACAGTATAATACATTACAGTATAGTACATTACAGTATAATACATTACAGTATAGTACATTACAGTATAATACATTACAGTATAATATATTACAGTATAATACATTACAGTATAGTACATTACAGTATAATACATTACAGTATAGTACATTACAGTATACTACATTACAGTATAGTACATTACAGTATAATACATTACAGTATAATTTATTCATTCTGTTTTATTAACAGATCAAGGACAATATATAACCATTAAAATTCATTAAAAAGAAACCAATAAAAATAAAAATTCTGTCAATGTTTTTGGAAATACACTTTCACTTATTTGAAAATACTAAAATATACTGACCCAAATACACTCCCATGCATTTAACCCAGGTATTTGAAAAAAAGCATTTGAAAATACTCTCAAATACAAATTGGTAGACTATTTCGTTTTTACAAATTACCATTCCAATACTCAAAGAAGAGTACTTGTTTTGGACTGCTCAAATACACAGAAAAAAAAGTATTTTAAATACCAGATACTCATATACATGTGTAGTCGAACCCAGGGCTGATACATTATAATAGTTAGTTTGCTACAGAATGTGGTTTAACATGGAAACAATGCCCTTGGTTAGCTTATACTGTAGGTGTCGGAAAACACATATACACCCCTGTACATTCTAGAGAAAAGTTTCCATTTGATCTTATGTAGTACAGAAACAGGAAGCACTACCAAATAAAGTGAGTACCTGTTGCAAAGATGATCTCTGCCTGTGGTTGCTAGGAAAAAACAGTGATATGACACCTTGTGGAGCATAAGTGTCAATGCGATTTGGAAACTGGCAGTACACCATTAGTACACAACAGGCCTATGTGTTACACACTGTCCTAACCATTATCTCACACTTTCTTGTTCTTCAGTGAATGACATCATAAGGAATGATCTGACTGTCCGCAGTAACGAGCAGTAAAGAGCATCTATATTGTGACCAACAATCACACGGGCTCCAGAAATGCCATGACGTCATTCTACTGTCTGATTGCCCCCCTTCATATGTACTGTATATAGGGTGTTATTTAAGTCAAAATCACATCTTTTGACAAATGGGTAGAATATTATGTTAATTGTGTAGATAATCCTCTAAGAAAACAAATGGTCCAAACTTCATGTCTTTATCATAATTTGTTCACAAGTTATTGGGGTTTTCACCCTTGAAGGATGGTCAGAATTACGGTGACTAAATCAATGGACGCCAGAGAAAAAAATCTCAAAAGTTATAAAATTAGGAAAATTGCATTGGATCAGCTAGGCTGGACTCTGGGCTACCTTGACAGGCTCACTTTCCCATTGGGACAAAAAACTATTTAGAGGTAAGATGGATATCGATTTTGAGAAGACATATTGTATTTTCATATTTTAGTATATGCTTTTCAGATTCATTTGAATTTACTGTTATTTTTTGAAGATTTCACTGAGCGTGTACCAGGAGCCGTGAGTGGGTAAAATCACTGAGCAAGCCAAGAAGGTAAAAAAGTCATATTACAACCTACATTTTGATAATTGCGTTGTTTGCTCTATAACCCATTCATTCATACGCCACCATGATATACAATAAGGCCCCGTGACAACAAAAAGACAACAGTTACACAGTGGTGGAATAAATTCAGCTACACATAAGTTTGTTTCACAAAACCGGAGAGCAACATCTGTCTAGTGAAGTCCACAAAGAAAATATTGCATGCAACAAACAGTTATATCACCTGCAGCATAGTCAAGCAAGTTAATGTTTTCTACTGATTTAGAACCACAGAGTTACCACAAGTCAGCACAAAGACAAAAAGAGCACTGCCTCTATTTCAGCACCATTTCAACTTAAACATTTAAACATCATCAAATCAACAAGGCTATATACAGTATGCTTGGTTTAATACACTGAAAACAAACTTAAAGATACCAAAATCGATTTAGTCCAATCAATGTTGCTAAATATCATGTCCATGGTATTGATTTCTGTCAGTCTGTGTATATGTATGTGTGTGTGCGCATGCAAGTAAAACAAAAAATGTGGACTCCCCCTACTGGTAGACTAGTTGAACACCAATGCCATCCTCCTCGCTTTCATGTTGGCACAACAGTCTAGGGCTCTGCCATACAGTACACTTTTAGTTTTGTTGTCATAGGCTACCTAGCTAAAATGCTTGCTAGCCTAACTTCCTCGCATGGGCAACAATGAAACAGCTAAGTTAGCTCGCTAGTTAATGTGAACCTACTAGACTACATCTAGGCTACATATTGAACTTCAATCATCTCAGGCCAGTGGTACAACATATTTATTTATGGTTAGATCAGAATCGCTGTCATTGGCCTGTACAGAGAATTAAGTCAAAACCACAAGTCTAAATCCACATCTCCATCCATGGCTTAGGAAAGGGCCAATTTAGCAAGCTAGTTACTGCAGTACATCAACACAAACAATCCAGAAGATCTGATTTGATTGGTGTGAAGCCAAATCTAAACTGGCCACCCTTGCGGGGTGTTTTGCTGCACCAGGACAACCCACAGTTGAGCTTAGCTCAACGATGATTGGCTAATGATTTTATTTTTTAATCAAGGGAGGCCAAATGCTTGCTGGTATCAATTAATCAATTGCTACAGCGTCAACATGTTATACTCTTTTGTTCCAGACAGCATCAGATACATGGGCGATACATACTGAGACAGAGGGGGCGCTGTTTCCCTCACTCAGATGAGATTTCTCCAGTGAGATTCAGCCACTTGCGAATTGAAGGAAAATTATGAAAACACAGAGAGAAGAAAGATGTATTGGTCAAATATTTGGGGAAGCCTGGCTTCCCTTGGCATTCATGAATACACGCCACTGAGCGTATACCAAACATTTTTATTTTCAAAGCCTTTTAACATTTAATTCAATTTGTGTCATTCTAATTTAGATTTTTGTGACCCGCGGAAACAACCTTAAAAGATGACGACCACAAAATGTAAAATCCTCAAAAGTTGTTAAAAGAAACCTGCACGGCTATGCCAACATAGCTCAGTGCTCATTATCGAATGTATTACGTAGAAATCCAACTTTTTTGATATAATGCTAAGGGTATGTTACATTTCATCACCAAAGAGCCAAAGTGCATTTTCACCAACATCATACTGTATATACTGTATTGTGGATGCAGATGATACCCAGTTAGGGCCATGCAGTGCCAGATTTCAATAAGTGTGTTGACCATGGGCTACCTTTTAAAGTTTTATTATTTTATCATGTGTAATCATGTATGTGGCCTCAATGTAAGCTTTTGTAATTGTAAATAAAAACAACTTCATGAAAATGTCTGTAATTACTAAGAAAATTATGAAAAAAACTGATTGATGATTGAGAAACATATTTTTTCTGTCATGATGTTGGCAATTTCATTATATTTTTTTATTTGATTATTTTATTTAGTCTGCCTGTCATTAAAATATATATTTAAAATCTTATTGTTTGTTGATTAAATGGATCTCGAAATGAATCAATGTCTATATGTCATGAGTTTAAAAGTCCAAAAATGGATGTAGCAATCACAGATTTCCATTGATTTGTAATACCAATGCAGTCAATCTAATTGGACATAACCCAACCCTACCAAAGGTACCATACCTCTTCTGGATGATGACTTTTTAATGTAATCTAATACACCAAATATGGTATCCAACTTTGCTCCGCCCCATTGGTCTCCAGGTCGCAGTCGGCTGCGACAGAGCCTGGACTCAAACCAGGATCTCTAGTGGCATAGCTAGCACTGCAATGCAGTACCTTAGACAACTGCGCCACTTGGGAGGTGTCAGATAAATGTCGTCACAGCTGTACATTTCATTGTATTTTCTATAAGACTTCTAACGATTGTTGTTTGTAGTTTAATATTACACCCCTTATTTATGAGGAAATAGTGCACGCTTTTCATTGATGAAAAATAAATACACAAATAACTAACATTTGTTTAAATAAAAAAGGGTCTGTCCAATGAACATCAAGGTGAGGCTGTCTAAACAGGGCTGAACCACGAGGGTCTGTCCAATGAACATCAAGGTGAGGCTGTCTAAACAGGGCTGAACCACGAGGGTCTGTCCAATGGACATCAAGATGAGGCTGTCTAAACAGGGCTGAACCATGAGGGTCTGTCCAATGGACATCAAGATGAGGCTGTCTAAACAGGGCTGAACCATGAGGGGCTTTCCAATGAACACCAAGGTGAGGCTGTCTAAACAGGGCTGAACCATGAGGGTCTCTCCAATGGACATCAAGATGAGGCTGTCTAAACAGGGCTGAACCATGAGGGTCTCTCCAATGAACATCAAGGTGAGGCTGTCTAAACAGGGCTGAACCATGAGAGGCTTTCCAATGGACATCAAGATGAGGCTGTCTAAACAGGGCTGAACCATGAGGGGCTTTCCAATGGACATCAAGATGAGGCTGTCTAAACAGGGCTGAACCATGAGGGTCTTTCCAATGAACATCAAGGTGAGGCTGTCTAAACAGTGGGCTGAACCATGAGGGTCTCTCCAATGAACATCAAGGTGAGGCTGTCTAAACAGGGCTGAACCATGAGAGGCTTTCCAATGGACATCAAGATGAGGCTGTCTAAACAGGGCTGAACCATGAGGGCTTTCCAATGGACATCAAGATGAGGCTGTCTAAACAGGGCTGAACCATGAGGGGCTTTCCAATGAACATCAAGGTGAGGCTGTCTAAACAGGGCTGAACCATGAGGGTCTGTCCAATGGACATCAAGATGAGGCTGTCTAAACAGTGGGCTGAACCATGAGGGCTTTCCAATGAACATCAAGGTGAGGCTGTCTAAACAGGGCTGAACCATGAGGGTCTGTCCAATAACATCAAGGTGAGGCTGTCTAAACAGGGCTGAACCATGAGGGTCTGTCCAATAACACCAAGGTGAGGCTGTCTAAACAGTAGGCTGAACCATGAGGGTCTGTCCAATGAACATCAAGGTGAGGCTGTCTAAACAGTGGGCTGAACCATGAGGGTCTGTCCAATAACACCAAGGTGAGGCTGTCTAAACAGGGCTGAACCATGAGGGTCTGTCCAATAACACCAAGGTGAGGCTGTCTAAACAGGGCTGAACCACGAGGGTCTCTCCAATGGACATCAAGGTGAGGCTGTCTAAACAGGGCTGAACCACGAGGGTCTCTCCAATGGACATCAAGGTGAGGCTGTCTAAACAGGGCTGAACCACAAGGGGCTTTCCAATGGACATCAAGGTGAGGCTGTCTAAACAGGGCTGAACCACGAGGGGTGATCAGATGCAGTAGGTTGAAAGGAAGGTATTTTCCCCTTGGCTGAGAAAGTATTCAGACCCCTTGACTTTTCCCACAATTCGTTAGGTTACAGCCTTATTCTAAAATGTATTTAAAAAATGTTTTCCCTCATCAATCTACACACAATACTCCATAATGACAAAGGTATTCAGACCCTTTACTCAATACTTTGTTGAAGCAACTTTGGCAGCGATTACAGCTACAAGCTTGGCACACTTGTATTTCAGGAGTTTCTCCCATTCTTCTCTGCAGATCCTCGCAAGCTCTGTCAGGTTGGATGGGGAGAGTTGCTGCACAGCTATTTTCAGGTCTCACCAGAGATGTTCGATCGGGCTCAAGTCCAGGCTCTGACTGGGCCACACAAGGATATTCAAAGACTTGTCCCGAAGCCACTCATGCGATGTCTTGGCTATGTGATTAGGGTCATTGTCCTGTTGTAAGGTGGAACTTCGCTCCAGTCTGAGGTCCTGAGTGCTGTGAAGCAGGTTTTCATCAAGGATCTCTCTGTACTTTGCTCCGTTCATCTTTGCCTCAATCCTGACTAGTCTCCCAGTCCCTGCCGCTGAAAAACATCCCCACAGTATGATGCTGCCACCACCATTCTCCGTTCTCCATATTTGCTTTTTTTATGCAATATAATATTGATATTACAATTTAGAAACGGATTAACGTGGTGTCCTGGTTGTTTGCTAAACCATGAATCATCGTATCTAGAGAATTCTGTGAATTCTGAAAATGATGATGATGCATTGGTGTCACAGACAGAAGGGGAAACCCAGACACATCACAGGGGCTATGAAGCTGAAGCATCCGTTTGGAACCTTTTCTCACCATCAAATATGGTAGTGAGAGGAAGTCAATTCGCGGGTAATGGGAGAGGATGGAACTAGGTGAAACTGGGCTGACAGTCTTCTAATTTTATCATCGATGAAACATCTGATCTCAATCCATTTTTCTTTTCCCAAAACTAAACTCTGTTACGAACACAGTATACTAACATTTATAATCTTGACGATTTACCAAAGTTTTACAAAAATGCGTTGGTTAGAATGGAGTGCAAGGGCGAATTGTTTGTGCACACGAGCACTCTACAGATGAGACGTCCCCTGACAGAAACATGCAAATACACGCTACAACGCGCCAATAGGATCTTGCTAGCTCGTGCTTGGCTTTGCTCACCTCCTTGCTTGTTCTGCCCACTATGCTTAATTTGTTCCCACTGTAAACGACACAGATGAACTATCTTGGGGTAGTTATAAATATCTTTGTTTTGTATTGTGACCCTGTATTGTTTAATCGGCATGGAATTCTAATTACAATCAAGTGTTGGAGATCTGTAAAGTTATGTTTGTTGAGGAAACATATAATGATGTCTCTTGTAGGATCATTTGATCATTTTAATTTACTGGGCTATTCGTTATATTTTTTGTATCACATATAATCGACCATGTTTTATACAGTGTAACTGTTTATCTAATCCTTCATTCAACCACGTCTTCATGTGACTTTTGTTTCTAATATTGTGATTTTTTGCATGTTATAAATATAATTTACAACTTCTTTCCACGGTCTCCATTGTTTCATATGTCATCTCATTTGTCAGAATCTTTCCACTCTCTAATTTTTCTTCTTCTCTTATCTCATTTTTGCATGTTATATGCCTTAATACAATTTCCAACTTCATTCCATTGTCTCATTTTTTGTAATCTCTCATCTCATTTTGGTTAGATTATCTCTTGGTAAAAACATTTTCATGCTCTACAACATCCTTAGAGCACAACCTTTCCTCACACAGGAAGCGGTGCAGGTCCTAATCCAGGCATTTGTAATCTCCCGTATATACTACTGCAAATCTTTGTTGGCTGGGTTCCCCGCATGTGCCATCAAACCCCTGCAATATATCCAGAATGGCGCAGCCATCATGTTCAACCTTCCTAAATCCCCCCATGTTACCCTGTCAAAGCTTGCATCATCTTCAAGACCCTGGTGCTTGCCTGCAGTGCAGAACGGGGAACTGCCCCTCTATACCGTCAGACCATGCTCAAACCCTACATCCCAACTCGAGCACTCCGTTTCGCCTCCTCTGGTTTCTTGGCCCACCCATCCCTGCGGGAGGGCAGCTCCTGCCTAGCCGAGTCAAAGCTCTTCTCTTTCCTGGGACCCCAATTGTGGTGGAACAAGCTTTCTCCTATCTTCAGCGCCCTGAGTGCCCTGACGACCCCCCAATGTATGTATTTATTTTTAAGAATACAAACAAAGTACTTGTCCCTTTTCCACTAACACTGACTTTATTGATAAATACTTTGTTGTCTCACCTAGTTATGTTAAAATGAATGCACTAAGTGTATACCTCTGGATAAGAGCGTCTGTTAAATTACTAAAATGTAAATTGTAAAAAATAAATTACAGTAGAGGGCGACGTTTCCCAGGGTTGGCCCTACTGTAGTTACTAGAGCCACACAGTCATAAACCCCGCCTATTTCTACAATTTATCTTCTTAAAATCATATTTCAAACCTATCCCCAACCGTAACCATGCTGCTAACCGTACGCATAACACCAACCTTAAATCAAGACAAAAAAATAACCTTTTTGTTTCAACAGCCAATTTTGACTCTGTGGTTATGGTTACTAGTGGAAACCCTTTATCGGGAATTCACATTAAATTAAGAAAGGAAGCGGATTCGACCCACAATGACTTGACTTCCGATGCAAATGTTAGCGCTGTATCATATTTTTTGCCCTGATACAAATTACATTGAACTCACGAATACTCAATGTTGTGTTTGTAAAAAGAACGAATGACGAATTGAGTAAGTGCCCTAGTAAGCTTTTCTTTGAAATTGTATGGTTAGATTCGCCGAAATAGTGATGGGCATTCCGGCTCTTTTCATTGAGCCTGCTCGTTCTGCTCAGCTCACAAAAAAAGAGTCGGCTCTTTTGGCTCCAAAACGGCTCTTTAAAAAAAAAAAAGATTTGTAATTTTTTCAAGTCAAACAGTTTGCGATAGTTTGACTATGATTGGTGTTAAAACAATGATAATTAAATTATTAAATGAAATCATACTCTACCTTAACCACAATGTATTTAAAAATGCATTGGTTTGTTATGAAAAAAGAATGCTATTAAACATTTGCATTTAAAGTATAACTTTATATACATAGTGCATATGTATATAGTGCATATAAATCTAACCATTCAAAACGAATACAATCGGTCTGAACAGCATAATAGAATATTGCACCATATCAAAGAAAAATAAATAACATTTTGCAAAACTGCAGCATCCAACAAATTGAAATAAATGTAAAAAAGAAGGATGCTATTACACATGTGCAATTAAAGTATAACTTTTTTAATGTATATAAACAACGTACATATAAATGTAAAAATTCAAAACTAATACAATCTGAACAATATAATAATATAATATTGCACCATATCAAAGAAAAATAAATAACAATGTGCAAAACTGCAGCATCCCAGTTAAAACATTAAACTGATCCCTCTTTTCTCTCTCTTCTTTATTGCCATGTTATAACCAGCAGCACACAGCAATGCTGACCATATATTGCTTTTATGAGAGATTTGCATTCAGAAATACAAGCTGCCTCACTTGAGGGGCTGATGCAGTTTCTTCTCTCAGTAATTATTTGTCCCATTTTCGAGAAGACCCTCTCAGAGGGAACGGATGTGACCACTATGCAGAGTCTCCCTGTCTTGACTTTAGTAAGCCATGGATAGACAGAGGCCTTGTTCTTCCACCAGCTCAGAGGATCTGCAGATCTTTGGGGGAGGGGCTCCTCCAAATAGGATCGGACCTCCATTATGGCATCTGCTGAGGGATTCCCTCGTGCTGCATCCCCAGTTGCTCTCTCGTCAAACAGCATCCAAACAGCAGATGTTTGTGGCACTACTGCTGGTGCTTCTGCTCCATCTGATCCCTCTTCTTCCTGTTGCACTGGTGCCTGAGCCAGCTGATTGCTGGGGCTGTCCCTCCCTGCTGCTGAGGTTATTCTTTGAAGAGCCGCATCAATCGCTCTGGCATCACTGAAGGCTAACTTCTTAAACCTGGGGTCAAGTGCAGCAGTTTCTGATAGCACGTGATTATATTCCATTCTGTGGAACTTTCTGTCCATTGATGAACATTGGGTGTCCATCAACTCTGTCACATGTCCTGTGGTTACATTTGCTTCTCTCTGGCGGCTGGCTGTGATTCGCTGCAGACCCTTATACAGGAGTATCATTTGTGAGGCTGTCACATAGCTGAAAAGAGAGAACAGTAACTTATTAGTTCAGGTTCATGTTTTGTCTACTGATACTACATTCTCATCTACTGCTCATATACATATATAATACTGGATTAAATAATGATGTAGTAATAACTGCTTACTGTACCTCTCTCCACTGATCTCCACAGTGACCCCTCCTCCACCACCTCCCATTCCTCTTGGGTCAGAGCATCAACAGGTGCATTGACAATGGCCAGGGTAGAGATGATGGCATCCTTTGACTCAAGAAACCCCTTCAACATATAACATTTTGAATTCCACCTTGTAGTGCAGTCTTGTTTAGGCCTCAGCTCAGGCATCCCCATCTGGTGTTGTGTAGACTTTAGTTTGCTTCTGTGGAAGTATTCCACAGCTGCTTTCACTTTGTCCACCGTGGGCTTCATCACCTTCAGAGCATCTCTTACAATCAGGTTGATTGTGTGGGAAAGACATGGATGATGGGTCCATTTTAAAATGTTCATGGCTTTGGTTATGTGAACGGCATTGTCACTAACACAACATAACACTTTTCCTTCTACTTGCCAGAGAAGGCCACTCTCAACAGTTCCTCTGCCAAGTTCTCTGCGGTGTGTCTGTCACTGAACTCAAAGCAGTCCAGAAGACAGCTAGACATCGTAAAATCTTCAATGAAGTGACATGTAACCGACATGTAAGAAGTGGTTACCCTTGATGTCCAGCAGTCAGTGGTAAGGAAAACTGCAGTAGCTTTTTGGACTCTTTCCCGCACTGAAGCGTGTGTGCTCTCGTACAGTTGTGGAATAAGTGATTTTGAAAGGGTTTTCCTGCTTGGAATTGTGTACATTGGATTTAGACTATTGCTATCATTTCTAAAACCTCTGTCCTCCACGATCTAAAATGGCTGGAAATCAGTGGCAATCATTTTGGCCAATGCAATATCAATTTGGCCTTGTTTTGCTACAGACATAGACATTGGCATAAACTGGTCCATAGAAGACTGCGTTGCTGGAGTAGGCCTACTTGACTGGGTGGATACATCTCCATGTGTGGAGGTGCTGGTGTAACAGTTGTTAAAGTACTGTGTGAATTTCACCAGGTTCATATATCAATATGTTGTGTTGATTTGTTATGCATGCCTGCATCCTGGGAGAAGGGGAGTGTGTACTTACGTTTTGCCCGGCGTGCTCGTGCTCAAATCATTTTGATGCACTGAGAGAGGTAGGCACGCTTTTTCTGTCTTCAGAAAAGTTTGATTCTTTTAAGTACAATGTCGTACACACAGTGTTTTGTTCATGAATAATGATGTATATTTAGAGGTTACTCATAAGTAGATGGTATTGTTAAGATGCACTTGTAATTGTACTTTTTAGGATGATATCAACATTCTGAATTCAACATGTGGTTAATAGCTAAGGTATTAGCAGGCTATTGTATGTGTGAACGATGGCTAGCTCCTCGAATGATCCCAGTCCCTCCTATTGTGCATCTGTTGTAGAAAGAGGCAATGATTCTCAGAACAGATGTGCTCTACAAATGTTTTATTTCCTTTTGGATGCAGATGCAGGATGCAGAGAGTCAGTTCTGCTTAATTAAAACTACCTGATCTCCAAAGTCCACGTTTATAGTCTCTATCAACCACACACAACGCAGAGTTACAGCGGTGCAGTATAGCACCGGCTACATTGGCTCCACCACTATCACTAGCAGGTCCGCTAGCTTCTCGAAGCTCCGCTACAGCTAGCTTCACAGTTGGGTGCACAGTTTGCATATGCCGGTGTAGGTTGTGCGTAGAACCGGCTTTATATGAGATTTTCTTTTGGCAAATTCTACACTGTGCTCTAACATTGGCTACATTATTAAAATGCATCCAAATGCTACTATGCTTCAGACTCATTTTCCAGCTTTTGTTTTCACAGCTGGCCTTCCTCTCTCCTCGGCTGCTAAGTGTGTGACTGTGAGTGAGTTTTCTCGGCCCTCCCTCACGCATCTTTGGTTCATTGGTTGGCACTGCGTGTCTGATTGACAGGAACAACAGGTGAGCCTGTTAGTCTGAGCAGACAGTCAGAACGAATGTGGGCGCTTGAGCATTTAGGCATATATTATTACATTTATTTGTTCATTCTTTGAATTAGTTAATTCTATTCATTTAAATATTTTGATTATTCATATCTTAATTTAAAAAATATTTTTATAAATAGATAAGGCTCTTCTGATATGCGAGCCAGCTCCCAACGTTCACCTACAAGAGCTCGCACTTAGAGCCTACTAGTTCGTGAACGACACATCACTAAGCCGAGCAGCAAATTGTTCTTGGTGTTGTATCGAGACTGAGAGATGCGTGTCAACATGGTTGTAGCCACTGTTACATTGCAGCTGTTGTAAACAGCAACGTGGGCAAAAGTACTGCGTGTATTACAGTATGGTCTTTGATGATTTTGCAAATATAGTTTTGAGTTTTGTAGCCAAACAATGTAAAATCACGAAAGCATTGCAGGCTAATCCTTGTTTTCACAAATGTCATGTTCTTGCACACAGGGAACAGAAAGTAGGCTACTATGCTTGAGAGCCTCCTGGACAATGGACTCTTTCTGGGAGCTATTGTCCAACTCCTCTGCATCTTGGCTGTCATAATTACCCACCTCCAACTGGTATGAACAGGTATAGTAGACGGCTCTTCTGTTGGCAGTTAACATTTTGTAATAATAACAATAATAATAATAGCGATAATAATAATAATATTGTAATTGTTTAATGTAGGTTTACTTATGGCATTATGTATGAAAGCCGTAAACCTATAGGCCTGATCGTTTGTATTTTTCCCTTTTGTCTTATTGTAACCTCGTCCCCAGGCTCGAATTGCTGGCACATAGAGCCTGGTAACACTGTGCCACAAAGTGGGACTTGAAAGGGGTTTGCCTAAACAGCAGACTGCTACCATGGTTACCCCATGGCTATTCAGTCTGAAAGAAGTCTGACTAAAAAAGACAAGAGTCTCTACAAGCCAGAATGTTGAATAAAATGATTTTCACACTTTACCGGCTGTCTGTGCTGTTGGTCCTTTTGATGGTAGGAGGTGAAGATAGGGTATCCACGGGATGCCGGGATCCACGGGATCCAAATGTTGTTTACCCTACTTTTTGAGGCGCCGGGAGGTTCTGTCTCTTGTGATTTCAATCTCTTGAAGCATTGCATGTGATGCACAATATGTAAACAATAGCCAAATGTGACCGAATGTAGTCGACCAAAACACGTTTCCTCGCAATCAGCTGGAAGTGTTTGTGAAATTTGCCAGCAGATGGAAGAATATTCAGTCTGTGGTTCGGTTAGGCCATATTGTGCAAGTGTTTGTCTGGTGCGAATTGTGTCAGTATTGAAAATAGAAAACCGGAAATACAAGTGGATTCAGGGATCAAGTGTAGCTGGAGCTGGGCCCAGTGTTGCCAACTCCTCAGTAAGGAAAGCAGCTATTGGCTATCCTAAAAGTCGCTAAATGACGCCATCAACTAATTTGCATAATTGGCCATGTGCATGTAATTGTGATGGAAGCTGTAGGAGAGAGGAATAAATGTTGTGGGAGATATAAAAAGTGAGTAAAAAACACCCTAAATATGTTTAGAACTACAAATGAATTTTCTTCTGTCGATTCTTGTTTTTTTTTAATGTCACAATTCCAACCCTCCTCCTTTATCCAGGCTTGGGACCGGCGAAAGTGACCGAAAAAGAGACACTCTGGCGGAGTTACTTCGTTTTTAATTTTATATATATATTTTTTTATTTTTCTTAATTTGGTTTGGTTTTAACCTTATGGTCCTCTTAGGAGCCTACAACAAGTCACAGTAAAACACGGGCATTTTTAAACATAACATTTTGTACATTGTTTTTGTATACAATCTACATTAACAATCTAAATGGACCAAAAAGAGACAATAGAAAAAACTGTCAATGTGAGAAAATTATGGTAACTAGTCTGGCCCTAATTCAGGTTAATTGATTTTTTTGAATGTAAGCCAGGGTGGGATCAGCCAGCGGCGGCTTCCCGCATGCATGATTCATTTGCAGTCTGAATGCGGTGGGGTGAACATCTCCTGCACTGACTGCAGCTGGGAGGGACTGCTGCGCGAGGACTGGGCTGCCTGTGAGTGCTTTGGGACTGGGGTGGGGCCCACGGCAGCACCCGCTGCTCGTTGAGAAGAGTAAGAATGATACGTTCTTTCAGAAAAAGTCACTAGATTTGTCGCTAGTCTCTTTTTTGAAAATGTTTCGCTAGAGTGGTCTGAATACTCGCTAAATATAGCGACAAAGTTGCTAAGTTGGCAACACTGGCTGGGCCTAGGTTATGCTGGATGCTAACAGAGGTGAAAGAAACACCACACTCTCTCCCTCTTTCAATACAGTGTATAAAAGGGGTATACCGGGTGTACTCTGCCTGAAAGAGATCAATTATGCCAACAAGGGGTATCACAAAGGGCATCATGCTCTGCTGGCACATTGTAGAACAGATGCCCACAGGCAGAAAGTGTACAATGTAATAACGTGCAGTGTAGCCCAAAGATTTTGCTTTTGTTGTTTTGAATTTGACAGTAACACTTATGGGTGAGTGAGGGGGGATTATTCAATTTTTACTCAGTGAACGTTATTTTTGCACACATGTAGCCTTGTGCACTTGATCGATGTCTATAGTGGCCACTATAATAGAGCAAAAATAGAATGCCTGTTTGTTTCATTCTATTTCTACTTTAAGAAAAAAAAATCCCAAGTGCATTATTTAGTTGTGTGTGGTCACAAGCGTTCTATTATAAAGGCTGTCATGGCTAATTGCAATATTAGTGTATTGTTTTTCCTCAAGACTCGAGTGTCATTTGCAGTAAAGTCTAGGTAACAAATAACATTGGATTGCTTTCTTTACATGTTTTATCTGTGAGTTAGGCTCACATGAACCACTTTTTATTTTATACACAGACTGATCATGTAGATCATATTCTTTGTTGTTTAATTAGTTAAAACACTGGGCTCCCAAGTAGTGCAGTGATCTAAGCCACTGCATTTCAACATAAGAGGTATCACTAGAGTCCCTGGTTCAAATCCAGACTGCATGTGTTTGGGTCCCATAGAGCAGTGCACAATGGGTCCAGTGTCGTCTGGGTTTGGCTGGAGAAGGTTGTAAATAAGCATTTGTTCTTAATGGACTTTCCTGCTTAATTAAAAAAATGTAAACCTGTGTTTCCCCCTGGCAGGTTTTTGTTGCATGTTTCAGTGTCACCTTTTTGGACCCTCAACAGTTTGCAATCCCTGAAGATCATAACCCTTCCCTGTGGATATTTTGTATCAGATTACATCCGACAGGTATATTACGTTGAAATTAAGATTCTTCAACATTCGGACTTGTAATGGGACTGTTTGGGAATGCTGAGCCTACATGTTAGAGACAAAAAATACCATATTGTTTTTGGGGTGCCCAATTGAGTTCGGTCATATAACGTTTATATGTGAAAACTATTTATAAGATGAGCTCACTTCATTGGAAGTCCACATATGTTGTAGTGGGGAGGTTCTAAGGGTTATCCTAGATGGTGATGGACAGAGAGATCATCCAATTAAAACCGATGGCTGTTTTTGCCGCTCCTGTCATATAGAGGATTCGATTAATCTCTCGCGGGCACCTGGCTAGGTGTGTTTTTGCACAGGCTGAAAGTTGATTGCATTCGATTTGGAGCCTGGCTGCCTTTAGGGGTAAGCCAAGTGCCCCTTTCAAAGCCCACAGCGAAGTCAGCTCTAAACAAAAGTGACATAATTAAGTAAGTGGAGTAATGAGTAGGATTCTGTGTTTTCATATGCAAAGGTGATTGCTTTTCATCCCAATGAAAACTAGTTTGAAATTTCAAACATTTATTTTCTGGACAATGCTCCATGTTGCCAACATGATCAAGCGGGTCAGATTACTGTACCATTTGAGAAGGGCGCTCCTCCCTTCCCGCTTTCGCCCAATGTACCCCAGGCCAGATTAATTTAATCCGCCTGTAGACTCCCAGTCAAATTCCATTCTGAGTCGCTGTGGAACCAGACGTCCAAGACGGCTGGTGGGTGAGAATAGTCTGATTGTAGTCTGCTTATTGAACTTTTGCTACTGTTACTGTTTCACATGACTCTAAACCATTCATAGATGCTAACTACCTTTAGTGCCTATTGATGAAGTTATCAAATCAAATGTATTTATAAAGCCCTTCTTACATCAGCTGATATCTCAAAGTGCTGTACAGAAACCCAGCCTAGAAACCCAAACAACAAGCAATGCAGGTGTAGAAGCACGGTGGCTAGGAAAAACTCACTAGAAAGGACAGAACCTAGGAAGAAACCTAGAGAGGAACCAGGCTATGAGGGGTGGCCAGTCCTCTTTTGGCTGTGCCTGGTGGACATTATAACAGGACATGGCCAAGATGTTCAAATGTTCATAGATGACCAGCAGGGTCAAATAATAATAATCACAGTGGTTGTCGAGGGTGCAACAGGGCAGCACCTCAGGAGTAAATGTCAGTTGGCTTTTCATAGCCGATCATTCAGAGTATCTCTACTGTTCCTGCTGCCTCTAGAGAGTTGAAAACAGCAAGTCTGGGACAGGTAGCATGTCCGGTGAACAGGTCAGGGTTCCATAGCCGCAGGCAGAACAGTTGAAACTGGAGCAGCAGCACGGCCAGGTGGACTGGGGACAGCAAGGAGTCATCAGGCCAGGTAGTCCTGAGGCATGGTCGTAGGGCCCAGGTCCTTCTCAGAGAGAAAGAAAGAAACAGAGAGAATTAGAGAGAGCATACTTAAATTCACACAGGACACCGGATAAGACAGGAGAAATACTCCAGATATAACAGGCTGACCCTAGCCCCCCGACACATAAACTACTGCAGCATAAATACTGGAGGCTGAGACAGGAGGGGTCAGGAGACATTGTGGCCCCACCCGACGACACCCCCGGACAGGGCCAAACAGGCAGGATATAACCCCACCCACTTTGCCAATGCACAGCCCCCACACCACTAGAGGGATATCTTCAACCACCAACTTCCTGAGACAACTTCCTGAGACCATCCCGAGACAAGGCCGAGTATAGCCCACAAAGATCTCCGCCACGGCACAACCCAAGGGGGGCACCAACCCAGACAGAAAGATCACGTCAGTGACTCAACCCACTCAAGTGACGCACCCCTCCTTAGGGACGGCATGGAAGAGCACCAGTAAGCCAGTCACTCAGCCCCTGTAATAGGGTTAGAGGCAGAGAATCCCAGTGGAGAGAGGGGAACCGGCCAGGCAGAGACAGCAAGGGCGGTTCATTGCTCCAGTGCCTTTCCGTTCATCTTCACACTCATGAGCCAGACTACACTCAATCATAGGACCTATTGAAGAGATGAGTCTTCAATAACGACTTAAAGGTGGAGACAGAGTCTGCGTCTCTCACATGGGTAGGCAGACCATTCCATAAAAATGGAGCACTGTAGGAGAAAGCCCTGCCTCCAGCTGTTTGCTTAGAAATTCTAGGGACAGTTAGGAGGCATGCGTTTTGTTACCGTAGCGTACGTGTAGGTATGTACGGCAGGACCAAATCAGAAAGATAGGTAGGAGCAAGCCCATGTAATGCTTTGTAGGTTAGCAGTAAAACCTTGAAATCAGCCCTTGCCTTACAGGAAGCCAGTGTAGAGAAGCTAGCACTCTCTAATATGATACATTTTTTTGGTTCTGGTCAAGATTCTAGCAACCGTGTTTAGCACTAACTGAAGTTTAATTTAGTGCTTTATCCGGGTAGCCGGAAAGTAGAGCACTAACCTAGAAGTGACAAAAGCATGGATAAATTTTTCTGCATAATTTTTGGACAGAAAGTTTCAGATTTTTGCAATGTTACGTAGATGGAAAAAAGCTGTCCTTGAAACAGTCCTGATATGTTCATCAAAAGAGAGATCAGGGTCCAGAGTAACGCCGAGGTCCTTCACAGTATTATTTGAGACGACTGTACAACCATCAAGATTAATTGTCAGATTCAACAGATCTCTTTGTTTCTTGAGACCTAGAACTAGAATCTCTGTTTTGTCCGAGTTTAAAAGGAGAACATTTGCAGCCATCCACTTCCTTATGTCTGAAACACAGGCTACCAGCGAGGGCATTTTTTGGGCTTCACTATGTTACATCGAAATGTACAGCTGTGTGTCATCTGCATAGCAGTGAAAGTTAACATTATGTTTCCGAATGACATCACCAAGAGGTAAAATATATAGTGAAAACAATAGTGGTCCCAAAACAGAACCTTGAGGAACACCGAAATGTACAGTTGATTTGTCAGAGGAAAAACCATCCAGAGACAAAATTATATATTTCCGACAGATAAGATCTAAACCAGGCCAGAACTTGTCCGTGTAGACCAATTTGGGTTTCCAATCTTTCCAAAAGAATGTGGTGATCAATGGTATCAAAAGCAGCACTAAGTCTAGGAGCACTAGGACCAATGCAGAGCCTCGGTCTGATAGCTGAGCTGACTACACTGACTGTGCTAGTGGCAGACTCCACTAAGCTGGCAGGCTGGCTAACAGCCTGCTACCTGGCCTGCACCCTATTTCATTGTGGAGTTGGAGCCCTGTCTATGTTCGTAGATAAAATGAGAGCACCCCTCCAGCTAGGATGGAGTCAGTCACTCCTCAGCAGGCCAGGCTTGGTCCTGTTTGTGGGTGAGTCCCAGAAAGAGGGCCAATTATCTACAAATTCTATCTTTTGGGAGGGGCAGAAAACAGTTTTCAACCAGTGATTGAGTTGTGAGACTGCTATAGAGCTCATCACTCCCCCTAACTGGGAGGGGGCCAGAGACAATTACTCAGTGCCGACACATCTTTCTAGCTGATTTACATGCTGAAGCGATGTTGTGCTTGGTGACCTCTGACTGTTTCATCCTAACATCGTTGGCGCCGACTTGGATAGCAATATCCCTATACTCTCTACACTCGCCAGTTTTAGCTTTAGCAAGCACCATCTTCAGATTAGCCTTAACGTCAGTAGCCCTGCCCCCTGGTAAACAGTGCATGATCGCTGGATGATTCATTTTAAGTCTAATACTGCGGGTAATGGAGTCACCAATGACTAGGGTTTTCAATTTGTCAGAACTAATGGTGGGAGGCTTCGACGTCTCAGACCCTGTAACGGGAGGAGTAGAGACCAGAGAAGGCTCAGCCTCTGACTCCGACTCGCTGCTTAATAGAGAGAACCGGTTGAAAGTTTCTGTCGGCTGAATGAGCGAGTGACACCGGTTAAGCATTCCTACAGCATTTCCCTCCAGAAGCCATGAGAAAGTTGTCTGGCTGCGGGGACCGTGCGAGGGGATTTATACTACTATCTGTACTTATTGGTGGTACAGACCCTGTTTCATCCTTTCCTACACTGAAATTACCCTTGCCTAACGATTGCGTCTGAAGCTGGTGATTTTATTTTACATCCGTCTCTTGCCTGGGGACTTCTGTTAAGAGACCCAACGTTCGGTGTGAACGTTAACACGCATCGCTTTTACGGTTTTGGAAACATAAGAAAGTATCTTTCATATGAGCAAAGAATAATTTTCCCAAAAGCAAAAGGTTAAATTACTACACACCTTTTATAGAGTTAGGGTTCCCACGTGGCCATATCTCGATGTTACAGCGCTTGTTTACGGAAGATAGCTAATTAGCTATCTAGCGTGCTCTGAACACCTGTGTGTAAGCTAACTGGGGAGGAAGTGTAGGTAGCTGAAGTGTAGTTTATCAACTGGAGACACGCAGCATATTGATCTGTGCAAATCTGCTACAGTTCATCCAAGATTATTGTAACATTTCAAATTATGTAGACAGAATCATTTTTGTTTCATCAAATGCAATGGGTGTCTCTACCTTGATTTATGAAAGAAGAGAAGCACACTGTTTATTAAACTACTCAGCTATCAATTGTAATTCTCCAAGGCCTAAACACAACAATAAACATTTGGGGACCTATGTAATCATTTTTTGATTATTTAATTTTGTGTGCATTTTATAACCAACATTTCTGTAAAAAAACAAACAAATAAGAACCTCATGATGTTGTATTTATTTAACCTTTGTTTAACTAGACAAGTCAGTTAAGAACAAATTCCTATTTGCAACGACAGCCTAGGAACAGTGGGTAGAATGACCTTTTACCTTGTCAGCTCGGGAAGTCGATCTAGCAACCTTTCGGTTTCTGGCCCAACGCTCTAACCACTAGGCTTACCTGCCTCCCCAGGGAGATTGCCGTTTTGGGTTTTTGAGAGCTAATGTATTTTTGAGAGCTAATGTGTCTCTTGAGTGTCAATGGGACAGTGAGAGTTTATCAGGAGGAGACGAAACCAAATGACTTTCAATTGAAGCCTGCTGACCTGAATAAGAAGTCCAAAGGACCCCTGCCTGAGATTCATCAACAAGGTGATTTAAGTTATACTGCAAAAAAATATTGGCAAAGCAATTCACTTTTTAAATACAAAGCATTATGTTAAAAAAAAATCCAATACAACACAATGAGTATCACTCTATTATATATGTTATGGGTATGCTTGTCATCATTAAGGACTGGAGAGTTTTTGAGGATAAAAAAATTAATGGAATGGAGCTAAGCACAGGCAAAATCAAAATCCTAGAGGAAAATCTGGTTTTGTTTGCTTTCCACTAGACACTGGGAGATGAATTCACCTTTCAGCAGGACAATAACCAAAAACACAAGGCCAAAGCTACACTGGAGTTGCTTACCAAGAAGACAGTGAATGTTCCTGAGTGGCCGAGTTACCGTTTTGACTTAAATCTACTTGAAAATCTATGGCAAGATCTGAAAATCGTTGTCTAGCAAAGATCAACAACCAAATTTGACAGAGCTTGAAGAATTTTGGGCAAATGTTGCACAATCCCGGTGTTCAAAGTTCTTAGAGGCTTACCCAGAAATACTCACAGCTTTAATCGCTGCCAAAGATGCTTCTACAAAGTATTGACACAGGGGTGTGAATACTTATCCAAGTGTATGTAAAAAACTGTTGGTCACTAAATCCGGCTATAAGGACCATGTAAAAACAGTTGATTGGTATGCCCTCACCCATCTGAGCGGCCGGCTGTGAATGCCCTCACCTGCTATATACTTATAGCTGATTGGTTTGGTTCTGTCCTCTATAGTGCTGTCCTGTTAGAACATGATGCTCAGGCCCATCACTGTAGTCTTGATAGTCACCACCACACACACACAGACACAGCTGTTTCCATTTGAAGATGTTAGTATGATTTTGGTAATCCGAATGACTTGGAATGTTATTGTTATGGTTCTATAAGACAAAGATATGCACACATGTAAACACTATTAGTTAATGATTATAACTATACAATATACATACAGCACTAGTCAAAAGTTTGGACACACCTACTCATTCCAGGGTTTTTCTTTATTTTTATTATTTTCTACATTGTAGAATAATAGTGAAGACATCAAAACTCTGAAATAACACATATCGAAGTAGTAACCGAGCAAGTGTTTAAAAAAAAAAAAAAATATATATTTTAGATTTGAGATTCTTCAAAGTAGCCACCCTTTGCTTTGATGGCAGATTTGCACACTCTTGGCATTCTCTCAACCGGCTTCATGAGGTAGTCACCTTGAATACTTGAAGGAGTTCCCACATATGCTGAGCACTTGTTGGCTGCTTTTCTTTCACTCTGCGGACCAACTCATCCCAAACCATCTCAATTGGGTTGAGGTTTTGTTATTGTGGAGACCAGGTCATCTGATGCAGCACTCCATCACTCTCCTTCTTGGTCAAATAGCCCTTACACAGCCTGGAGGTGTGTTTTGGGTCATTGTTCTGTTGATAAACAAATGATAGTCCCACTAAGCACAAACCAGATGGAATGGCGTATCACTACAGAAGTCATGAACTGGGCCTTTACTAGTATTAGCGTACTGATATAGACATATGTAGCTCAGTCAAAAACATATTTTCAGCATCTCTACTTTGGCAAAAAAAAAAAAGGTAGTTGTAAAATTAAAGAACAGTATCTTGCAGGATTCAATAGTTGTAAATATAAGAGTTGTTGACCTGTCCCTTTCTCTGTGATGTCATTCTAACGGAATTCAGAAAGAACAAAACTGTGTCCTCAAACATTTACATCAAAAGGTGCAAAGTTATGAGCAAAGACACAAAACATCCATATCAAATTAAACATTTTTCTTGATCAAATAACACGGCAGAAAAAACAACACTTTTGTGCCGTATTAATTTAACATCCTTAAAAACCACTTCATGTAAATGTACATTACTATATTGTACATAGGCTGGTCATCTAGGTCCGTACCCTTAGACCTTCTATCACCATGACGATGAACAATGCACAATACAGTATTTGAGTACATTGACACATCAAGTGGTTTGTGATGATGTGGCTCAGTTGGTAGATCATGGTGTTTGCAATGATAGGGTCGTGGGTTTGATTCCCACAGGGGACCAGTATGATTTGCTCTGGATAAAAACTCAACTAAAATGGAAAAGGAATGAATAGACCATTTCAGTTTTCAAATAGAAATAAATAGCATTTGCCAAGTATTTCAAGAAACTGTAAAACATATATCAAGCAAGTATTTTTGTTTTCCAGAAGTATTATCAGATTAACTGTTTTGTACAGATAATTATCAAACTCAAGTTACACATTCAGGTAAACACTCAAATACATTTATATAAATGTTTTCAGAAAAGTACTGCACAGGGCCTTTACTATTCATGTATTAGTAGGAATTAAAGCGTTTCCACCGGCATTTTTCGCATAATTAATTTTTACGGACACAACAAGATGCCACGTTGTCTAGTGTATTTTGTTTTGTCGACATTTGAAACGTTTACCGAGAAAATGTGCTGTTTCCATCTGGCTTGTCATGACATGTTTTATCCTACATGTACTTTACTTGCATAAAAGTTTTAATGGAAACCTGGTTAGAGACTCACTTTTCAGTTTTTCCAATTTTAATCCAACTAAAAGTAATCAAACGTAAATTTAGATTGGTACAGATAGTACAGTAATATCAAATGGGAAATGGATGGTAGAACGTGTTCCCTTGTCTTTCACAAACGAGTCCTAACCTAATACAGTATCTATTCCAAGATATAAGGACAGGTTTCCCAGACACAGATTAAACGTCCTATACTAAAAGCATGATCAATGAGCATAACATTTGTATTTAGTCCACGACTAGGCTAAATCTGTGCTCGGGAAACTGTCCCTAAATGGTTGTGTTTAAAAAATATGTTGATATTGGAATTGTCTACGTGAACTAAATTATTCAACGGAGCTACGCTGTATTCCTGACTCCATCCAATTGCGCAAAAAACGTAATTCATTCTCCCCTATCATACATATTGTGCTGTCTTGTTTCGTCAGTGATGCATAGTGATCTTGCCTTTTTCCCTACAAGGCATGTTTTCACTATATCTCTCGTATATGGCTCCGGGATTAATTTCACAGCCCTAATTTATCACTTCGCATTTCATTAAGCCTACTTAATTTTACTGATATCCTAAACGGATGGATGTCCATTTCCACCGCCTACTTGCGTTTATTTTAGCGAATTGGATCGCCACCGCAATCTGAGTTGTGCCCTCTGCTCAAGGCAATTCGCGTCATGACCTGTCTATTCTTTCAAATTCGCTAAATGGCATTTTCCTTCGGTACTAGTGTTCTCAAAGAAGTTAGACATAATTCGTTTTCGAATCCTTTTCATCAAATGAAGACTACTGTGGGGATTTGATTAGGTTCTTCACGCACTCTTCTGTGCCTTGCGTAAACCTCAAGACGCTTGCTTCAAAGGTAAGTGTTGATTAGCCTAAAATATTTAGCTTTCACCGGATGAAGGAATGTCAATACATTTTAGTAGAATACATTTTCTTGACGTTACACAAAGGATTCTTAATTCGACAGCGTTTCTATTGCTGGTTTCACATTGTTCCCACCCCACAATGTTTTATGTTGACAGTAGAATGTTAGTCTATTTCATCAAATGTGTACCCTTCCATTTATAGTGACTGTCGTTGACAGATTTTATCTCCCGCACAGCCTACATGGGCTACTATAGTATCATGTATGTCCGACACCTCGATTGAAATGAAGGTATAACAATAATCAATAAACACACACAGGCCATTGAAATTCAAAATGGAGTTGTAACAGCACCTGATTTGATTCATACAGTCCTATTATAGCCTACAAAGCACGTATTAATAGTAGTATGCATAAGCATGACCTGCACTAAAATACACCCTAGCCAATATCCATTTACAGTCACGAAATTATGTTGGGTTTTCCTATCAAAGGCGTGACCCATTTTTCACCAATGGTGTTACAATACTGCATAGGACAACGTGCGTAAATAGTGACCGGCTGTGAGGAACATCATTTCTTTCGGGCTTTTTGGTTATACACGTATTATTATTATTATTATTATGATTTGGATAGAGACAACCCATACAATGTATGCCCCCCCCCCCCAACCTCTTATTTTAGCTACAGCCTATATTTACTGGTTTGAATGAAACAGGTGTGCATCCCTGGGAATTTTAGCGTGGACTGTTCCCAAGTGTCAGCGTATCTGAATGGAGCCTATTGTTCCAGTCTGGCTGAACCACACCATTGCATTATAATAGAATAACACAGCTGTATTGATATGCTCCCATACACTGATTCATAACACCCTTACCAACATAAGAATAACATTTGCAAGTTGGCATATTTCTAATGTCAGAGGTGCAGCCTGTACTGCATGGCAATCTATTCATGTGCTGTTGAGTCTTTGTTGATCGGCTCTTGTTGATGTGCGTTCCCTAAGGATTTATCCAAGGACTGAGATGGTTTCAATATAACCTACAGAATGTGTCTATTAAAAGGGAACAGAAGCCCAGTTCCTATTTCAGTCAGTTTTTATGGCTCATTGTCTGTCAATGGTTGATACTGTGTATCTACTTCCTGTTCTTACTGTGCAGAACATGGCTTGTTGGTTTAGGGACAGTACTGTACTAAGTGACGGACAGAGAAGGAAGTGGATCCAGCGCTGAGTTTATCACCTGGGTATTCCCCTGACCGCACTCCTCCTGTACCCCGCTCCCCCTCTCCCTCCATTGTCTTTGCACAGCAATGGAGGAGAGAAGATTAGATGGGACAGGCCGATAAAACCTTGTTTTCTGGAGAGCTGAGGACTCTGGGACTGCGGAGACAGACACTACCATCTCCCGTGGAGCTTTTTTTTATCATCCATTAACGGGGACCACGAGACGACATCAAGGTGATTCTTGGTCCGTTCTTAGCCTGCATCTTAAATGGCATTCTATTCCCTATATAGTACACTAATTTTGACCAGAGCCCTGTGCCTTAGACTATACGGAATAGGGTACCATTTGAGATAAACCATGGCACATGCAAGCATTATTGCAATTGTTTATCACTGCCATATTACTGCAATTTTCTATGAACTAAGCCTCAATTTGGTGGCCAGGCTATATTTAGCAGAATTGTGGATTGTTCTGAGGATTGTAGATCTATTCACCGTAGAGTAGTTGGGGAGGGGGTCTAAATATATCCCCATTTAGTGTTTGTTTTCGCTCCAAGGAACCGGGTAGACCTATGTCAGAATGAGGTGCACACACCTTTCTTTGTTTCAGATTAGTCTCTTTTGATTTGACCATCAGTCTCAAGTGAAAGTCCCAACTGATTTCCTCAATGGAGCAGCAGGGCATGTTGAAACCAAAGTAACCATAATTCCACATAACCATTGTACATGGGGCTTTTAAAATGTTTTTTTTATTTTATAGAATGTGCCTGGGCGTGTGCAGCATGTTACAATGCCTAGTGAAAGTCTACAAACCCCTTACACTGTCAGATTTCGCTGCCTTCCATTCAATCTAAAAAGAGATTCACTTAGATATTTTTTCCCTACAGATCTACACATTTTCAAAGTGAAATAAAATGATTGAAACATTTCTAAATGATTAAAAGGGAATACTTGGTGGAGGCATCTGAAAATCCTGGGATATTCTACAGTGGGACAGTTATACATTTTGAATGCAAAAGACACCAGAGACAAGGTTTGAATATTGCTGTCTAGCAAATGATTCCCAACCAAATTTACTGAGCTTGAGGGCAATTCCACGGTAAAAAATGTTGAGACTCAGATTTTTCATTTTAAAATGTGTGTCAGGCAAAAACTATCGATTGCAAAGTTAAACAGACCATACAACGCTATGCACAAAGAATACTCTAACACTTTTCCACTGAAATTTTTACAAAAACAGAATGATGACACAAAAAGGGGTTAAAATGTCTTCACCCTCAGGTGCCTGTTGGAGGATTCTGATTTTCCCACATTCTTACAGTCTTATGGTGAAAGTTCTGAGACTCAGGATTACAATCCCCCCTCCTTTCTCTCCCCTCTTTCCCCATGTTTCTCTCTTCTTTCTTTCTCCTTCCTCACCCTCTCCCATCTCTCCTACCCCCTTCCCGCCCTCTCAATCTCTCTGAATGTGGGAACTAGGAACAAATCACACAGTCACAGATCCTGATGTTCAAGCACTCTGGCTCCATATTAGGGGAAGGCGCTACTGGTTGCATTAGTTCCGTTGTTTACACACTGTGACAGGCTGCTAAGGGTGTGCTGTTCACAGTTTCCTCCTGGCAAAGAGCAGTCATAGTCCCTTAAGAGGTTTCAACAGCCTCTCAGAACTCCTAAATGGCTTCCATCCCTCTTCTCCTCAAAACACTCATTGCTAATGATTGGTGCCAGCAGAGCACAATATTGTAGAACTTTCAGATATAAATACTTCTTCATTTTATTTAACCTTTATTTAACTAGGCAAGTCAGTTAAGAACAAATTCTTATTTACAATGACGGCCTAACCCGGACGACGCTGGGCCAATTGTGCGGCACCCTATGGGACTCCCAATCACGGCCAGTTGTGATACAGCCTCAAATCGAACCAGGGTCTGTAGTGACGGATCTAGCACTGAGATGTGGTGTCCTAGACCGCTGTGCCACTTGAGAGCCCCAATACATTATGTAGAACAAACACGCTTCCCTTACATGTAAACAAAGGAATCACGTACGCTCTGTTTATGCCTACGCGGCCCAGGTGATGGCACTGAACAGGAGCATGGTTTTGTCCTGCTTCTCTACCCAATGCCCTTGCACAATCCCTCTCATTAATCTAAAGGGAATGGACTGGTGTAGGAAGAATGGTGGGAACCCTCCAACTAATTATTGCACCAACCCAAAGTTTTTAAATCCATGACAAAGGAGTGTGCAAGTACACACCCAGGGAGAAGGGTATAGAATCGCAATACAACCCCAATGGGGTCATGGAAGAGGTTGTTTGAGGCTGCTGAGTACATTCTGTACCGCTTCAGGTTGAAGTCGAAAGGGAAGAAACTCCATCTTGATCCTTCACCGTGGTCTCTCGTCTTCTAGTTACTTTTCAATAGATTTGTATGATACTGTGCTTGACTTTTGTCACAGGTCACTGAGCAATATTTTTTTTTATTTTTTATTTATCTGTTATTTTACCAGGTAAGTTGACTGAGAACATGTTCTCATTTGCAGCAACGACCTGGGGAATAGTTACAGGGGAGAGGAGGGGGATTAATGAGCCAATTGTAAACTGGGGATTATTAGGTGACCATGATGGTTTGAGGGCCAGATTGGGAATTTACTCAGGCTAAATTCAGGCAAAATATTTATATCTGAAGCACTCAGGCTAAATTGTTTGAAGGCAAGTTTAGGGGTAAGAAAAATGTCCAGGAGTTATCCATAGAGAGAAACCTTTTGAGGGACCAAACTTGTAACAATGGAAACTAGAGGTCAACCGATTATGATTTTTCAATGCCGATACCGATTGTTTGAGGACCAAAAAAGCCGATGCCGATTAAATGTAAAAAAAAAAAAATTTGTAATAATGACAATTACAACAATACGAATGAACACTTATTTTAACTTAATATAATTCATCAATAAAATCAATTTAGCCTCAAATAAATAATGAAACATGTTCAATTTGGTTTAAATAATGCAAAAACTAAGTGTTGGAGAAGAAAGTAAAAGTGCAATATGTGCCATGTAAGAAAGCTAACGTTTAAGTTCTTTGCTCAGAACATGAGAACATATGAAAGCTGGTGGTTCCTTTTAACATGAGTCTTCAATATTCCCAGGTAAGAAGTTTTAGGTTGTAGTTATTATAGGAATTATAGGACTATTTCCCTCTATACCATTTGTATTTCATTAACCTTTGACTATTGGATGTTCTTATAGGCACTTTAGTATTGCCAGTGTAACAGTATAGCTTCCGTCCCTCTCCTCGCTCCTCCTTGGGCTCGAACCAGAAACACAACGACAACAGCCACCCTCGAAGCAGCATTACCCATGCAGAGCAAGGGAAACAACCACAGGCTCAGAGCGAGTGACGTTTGAAACGCTATTAGCACGCGTTAACTAGCCAGCCATTTCACTTCGGTTACACCAGCCTCATCTCGGGAGTTGGTAGGCTTGAAGTCATAAACAGGGCAATGCTTGACGCACAACGAAGAGCTGCTGGCAAAACACACGAAAATGCTGTTTGAATGAATGTTTACGCGCCTGCTTCTGCCTACCACTGCTCAGTCAGATACTTGTATCAGTCAGATACAAGTATCAGTCAGATTATACGCAACGCAGGACACGCAAGATAATATCTAGTAATATCATCAACCATGTGTAGTTAACTAGTGTTTATGATTGATTGATTGTTTTTTATAAGTTGCTAGCTAGCAACTTACCTTGGCTTACTGCATTTGCGTAACAGGCAGTCTCCTTGTGGAGTGCAACAAGAGGCAGGTCGTTATTGCGTTGGACTAGTTAACTGTAAGGTTGCAAGATTGGATCCCCGAGCTGATAAGGTGAAAATCTGTCGTTCTGCCCCTGAAGGAGGCAGTTAACCCACCGTTCCTTGGACGTCATTGAAATTAAAATGTGTTCTTAACTGACTTGCCTGGTTAAATAAAGATTAAATAAAAGGTAAATAAATAAAAATCGGCAAAATCAGTGTCCAAAAATACAGATTTCCGATTGTTATGGAAACTTGAAATCGGCCCTAATTATTCAGCCATTCCGATTAATCTGTCGACCTCTAATGGAAACCCATCGTTTTCTGATCAGTAGCATGGGCCAAAGGTTCAATGGAGTGTTCTTTGAATTAGGCCATGCAAAAGGAATTAGGGTTGTAGGGTTTTCTATATAAAATAAGTTGCATGCTGTGCTAATGTAGAAGCCACGCTGGTATTCTGTACCACACTCCCACCAGCACTCTGCTCTCCAAAGTAAATGTCAGCAGAAGGTCTACTGCAGAGGAGGCTGGCGGGAGTGGCTATAGGAGGACGGGCTCATTGGAATGGCTGGGATGGCATCAATGGAACGGTATCAAACCCATCAAACATATGGAAACCACATTTATTACATTCTAGCCATTACAATGAGCCCATGCTCCTATAGCTCCTCCCACCAGCCTCCACTGCCCTACTGGTATACTTCTAAAACATCAGGACAGGAGCTTTTTGAAACACAAAAAAAACCTGAAATTGAGCATTCCCCTGTTTCAAAACGTTTTCTCCCAATTTTGTTCTGAACATAATGAGCCAGGTCAGGTGATGTCACTGTTTGAGCTAGCTACATTTCCACCGTTCTAGGACATTGGTACAGGATTTTGGCCTTGAATGTTTTGTCCAAATCCAGACCTGTACACAAGCTAGCTAAGCTAGTTTACACTAATTAGTCCATTGGTACAGGCTTTTGCCCTGGGTGCTGTTTGGTCCAGGGCCCGGGCAATGCGCCAAGCTATCTTAACTAGTTAGCTACCACTATGCTAAGCTATTACATTGGTACAGACTTTTAACCCCAGCTGATGGTATTTTGTCCAGGGCCAGGCATGTGTACAATATTTGTCCTTTTTGTCCCTCTGGTCCCATAATAACAGTGACTTACAGCAGGAAGACCAGTCAGTACTAATATAATACAGCCCAGGCTCTGGCCAGCCTCATCGAACACCCACTAACATTGAGCAGTCATCTACCCCCCCAGGTCTCTCTCTGTGTGACTAAGCAGCATGAAACTGAGGGAGACGTTAACCCCTTCACTGGGCTGGCTTTCATTCTGGCTCCGGATGAATCAAAGACACTCACGTCCACACTCACTCACACACATACAGTAGGCATGCACGCTAGGGCCGGAACGATACCAGTATCTCCATACGCATTAGTATTTTTATTTCTTTGAACCTTTATTTAACTAGGCAAGTCAGAACCAATTCTTATTTACAATGACGGCTTACCAGAAGGCAAAAGGCCTCCTGTGGGGACAGGAGCTGGGATTAAAAATAAAATATAGGACAAAAACACACATCACGACAAGAGAGACAACACACCACTACATAGAGACCTAAGATGACAACATAGCATGGCAGCAACACAACATGACAACAACATGGTAGCAACACAACATAGCAGCAGCACAACATGGTAGCAGCACAAAACATGGTACAAACATTATTGGGCACAGACAACAGCACAAAGGGCAAGAAGGTAGAGACAACAATACATCACGCAAAGCAGCCACAACTGTCAGTAAGCGTGTCCATGATTGAGTCTTTGAATGAAGAGATTGAGATTAAACTGTCCAGTTTGAGTGTTTGTTGCAGCTCGTTCCAGTCGCTAGCTGCAGTGAACTGAAAAGAGGAGCGACCCAGGGATGTGTGTGCTTTGAGGACCTTTAACAGAATGTGACTGGCAGAATGGGTGTATGTGGAGGATGAGGGCTGCAGTAGATATCTCAGATAGGGGGGAGTGAGGCCTACGGGTTTTATAAATAAGCATCAACCAGTGGGTCTTTTTTTTAATATATATATATTTTTTACCTTTATTTAACTAGGCAAGTCAGTTAAGAACAAATTCTTATTTTCAATGACGGCCTAGGAACAGTGGGTTAACTGCCTGTTCAGGGGCAGAGCGACAGATTTGTATCTTGTCTGCTAGGGAATTTGAATTTGCAACCTTCCGGTTGCGACGGGTATACAGAGATGACCAGTTTACAGAGGAGCATAGAGTGCAGTGATGTGTCCTATAAGGAGCACTGGTGGCAAATCTGATGGCCGAATTGTAAAGAGCATCTAGCCGCTTGAGAGCACCCTTACCTGCCGATCTATAAATTACGTCTGCGTAATCTAGCATGGGTAGAATGGTCATCTGAATCAGGGTTAGTTTGGCAGCTGGGGTGAAAGAGGAGCGATTACGATAGAGGAAAACAAGTATAGATTTAACTTTAGCCTGCATCTTGATATGTGCTGAGAGAAGGACAGTGTACTGTCTAGCCATACTCCCAAGTACTTGTATGAGGTGACTACCTCAATCTCTAAACCCACAGAGGTAGTAATCACACCTGTGGGTAGAGGGGCATTCTTCTTACCAAACCACAGGACTGTTGTTTTGGAGGTGTTCAGAACAAGGTTAAGGGCAGAGAAATCTTTGTTGTAGAGTGTTTAACACAGAATCCGCAGAGGGGCCAGAAGAGTTTAAGACAGAATCATGGCAAGGAAACAAAATACAAAACGGATTTAACTTATTTAGGAAATCAGCTCTAATGTTGGAAATAAGCATCATTATGTTGTCATCCGGAGTTAAATATATTTATTTTCCAAGCTATAGCACCCAATATTTACACACAGCAGGTTTTTAAAGGACCATAGAGTTTTGCTTGCTTCGTGGTTTAATTTTTGCCATGGAAAAAATATTGCGATACTGGTATCGTCCCAGCCCTAATGTGCACACACACACACACACACACACACTCCCTTCCACATATACAGATGCACACAACAGATTTACATACACACAACTGAGTTGCACCCCCTTTTGCCCTCAGAACAGCTTCCATTCACCGGGACATGGACTCTACAAGGTGTTGAAAGCGTTCCACAGGGATGCTGGCGCATGTTGTCTCCAATGCTTCCCACTGTTGTATCAAGTTGGCTGGATGTCCTTTGGTTGGTGGACCATTCTTGATACACACAGGAAACTGTTGAGCATGAAAAACCCAGCAGCGTTGCAGTTCTTGACACACTCAAACCGGTGTGCCTGGCACCTATTACCATACCCCATTCAAAAGCACTTAAATCTTTTGTCTTACCCATTCACCCTAAGAATGGCACACACACAATCCATGTCTCAAGGCTTAAAAATCCTTCTTTAACCTGTATCCTCCCCTTCATCTACACTGATTGAAGTGGATTTAATAGATGACATCAATCAGAGATCATAGCTTTCAGCTGGATTCACCTGGTCAGTTTACGTCCTAATGTTTTGAACACTCAGTGGTGTATTTAAACCCCCAAAGCACAACACCTGACTGTGTCGAGGTCTTTTCACACTCATGGACAATGCAGCAACTGTACACACCAGACACAACCTCACCCCCAGATGCTGCAGCAACACTCCCACATACTGTACACACCAGACTCAACTCCAGATGCTACAGCACCTACCTTCTCTAGTCCTTTTTCAGCTATTCCTAGTTCCCCTGCTCCTTCCCCACCCACTGTTAGTCACACTCAGCCCTGTCTGTTTGTCAACACACACAAACGTTATGTTCTTCTATCCTCGTGGGGACCTGAAATGTATTTCAATTCAAAATTACCCCAACGCCAACTCCTAATCCTAACCCCCTAACCCTAATTATAAACCTGACCCAAATTACAACCCTTAAACCTAACCCCTAAACTTAAAATAGCCTTTGTACTCATGGAGAATCTTTCTTGTTTTACTACCCTTGTGAGGTGATTTGGGGATTTTAGGTCCACGCAAGGATAGAAGAAGCAACCCCCCCCACACACACACACACAGTCACAGTGAGTGTGTTGGAAACGAGATGTGAGAGACACGGGGTGTGTGTGTGTCAGAGCTTCTGTTCTCAGGGACAGACGAACAGCTGCTCACACACACACTAACTGCCACACACAACGGAACAAGCCGTGTGTGTGTGTGCGGGTGTATCATCTAGCTTGTAATAGGTTTCCATTGTGACTCATTCTGTTGTACAGAGGGAAGAATTTAACTGGTGTTTGTGTCCATGATTGTAACAGAGTCTGTAAGAATAGGATTCAATTTGAAATATAGGGGTGATAAACCAAATACTGTAGAATTACCGACGAGGATAAAATTATTGTTGTCAATGTCGGCCAGGGCCAAAGTTTCCGCTCAGAGCTGTCATAAACTGTGTCTTATATTGTGTACATTGTAGATCTGTATTTATTTAATACCAGGTTGAATCAACATATTATATGACCTTGAATCTACAAACACCCGTCGCTGTCTGTTGACTTTTTCAAGGTGTCCTCTTTTAGAGTATTTGCCTTGTAAGCGGCTCCAGCAACTGAAACTGGAAGATCTCCAGGGAAACTCAATGAATGGACCCTGAATAGAGACTCAATAGCAGGGTCATGTTCATAAGGTCACGTTTTTAAAATGTTTTGCAATGGAAAATGTGTGCCATATTGGACCAGGTAGTCCCTTTCAGCCAGTTTTCTTCCATTTGGTTCCTAATGACCACCACCCTGCTGAATGATTCTACTGTTGCAGGGAAAGGGATGATATAGAACCAGACCTGGGTTCAAATACTATTTCAAATAACAATTACTTTTACATTATTATTTTTTTTGAAAATAAATATTTTAATGTATTTGGAAATACACTTGGAAACTATTTTAAAATTCACTGACCCAAATACACTCCCATGCATTTAACCCATGTATTTCAAAATAGTATTTTAAATACAATTTGGGAGACTATTTGTTTATTATTTTACAAATAACCATTTAAATACTAATATAAAAGTACTTATTTTGGGCTGTGTATTTGAAAATACTCAAAAAACACAGAAAAAACTATTTTATATACCAGATACTCAAATACACATCAGGAAGAGATGGGTCTCTCCATCCAATCACCAGCTCGAGCTTGAGTGAATTCAATTCAGAGTTTGTATAGAATTGAATTGAGTGATTGTATTGAATCAAACAGGACTGAACTGCATTGAGCCAGATTGATATGAATCCATTTGAGATTTTAATATTTTTCTCAGGCCTGCTGATGGGGGCGGGCAAGAGCAAGCCCAAGGAGCCAGGCCAGCGCTCACTGAGTCTTGATGGCACCATTGGCACGGGCTCGGACAGTGGGCACCACCACCACCTCAACTCGACCCAGCAGACCCAGACCCCCAACAGGAGTCCCGCCGTAGGGGGCGCCAGACATGGCCACCACCCCGGGAATGCTCCCACCAACACCCCTGAGCTGGCGCTGTTCGGTGGAGTAGACCACGCGGGCAGTATCACCTCCCCTCACAGAGGACCACTGGCAGGTAGGTGGAGCAGGAAGTTCTTAGGCTGCATTCAGCAGGGGAAACGTTGTGGAACATTTAGATGGGCTGCTTTCAGCAGGGGAAAATGTTTGGAACTTTCAGCTGGGCTGCGATTAGCATGGCAAAGCATTGTGGAATGTTCAGATGGAAATATGTTATGTAAAACAAACATGTTATTGTTCCACATTTCTTTGAATTACTTCTCAATAATAATTTTGGATACATATTACAAGTGTATGCCACAAATACATCCCTCAAAGTACAGTACCTTTCTATTGATTTTGTTTGAGGAGATCCAAAATGTCATTATTCATTCCGGCTAAGGGCTGTTCTTTATGCACGACGTAACGCGGAGTGCCTGGATGCATTCCAGGTGACTACCACATGGAGCTGGTTAAGAGAATTCCAAGAGTGTGCAAAGCTGTCATTAAGGCAAAGGGTGGCTTCTTTGAAGAATCTCAAAAATAAAATAAATGTGGATTTGTTTAACACTTTTTTGGTTACATGATTCCATGCAGTGGCAAAAAAAATGGTGAACCCTTTGGAAATACCTGGATTTCTGCATAACTTGGTCATAAAATTTGATCTGATCTTCATCTAGGTCACAACAATAGACACACAGTCTGCCTAAACTAATAACACACAAACAATTATACGTTTGTCTTTATTCACACTTGGGATGCAAAAAGTATGTGAACCCTTGGATTTATTAACTGGATGACCCTCCTTTGGCAGCAATAATCTCAACCAAATGTTTTCTGTAGTTGCGGATCAGACCTGCACAACGGTCAGGAGGAATTTGACCATTCCTCTTTACAAAACTGTTTTAGTTCAGCAATATTCTTGGGATGTCTGGTGTGAACTGCTCTCTTGAGGTCAGGACTCTGACTGGGTCACTCCAGAAGTTGTATTTTCTTCTGTTGAAGCCATTCTGTTGTTGATTTACTTCTGTGTTTTGGGTCATTGTCCTGTTGCATCACCCAACTTCTGTTGAGCTTCAATTGGTGGACAGATAGCCTTACATTCTCCTGCAAAATGTCTTGGTAAACTTGGGAATGAACTTTTCTGTCGATGATAGCAAGCTGTCCAGGCCCTGAAGCAGCCCCAGGAAAAGCAGCCCCAAACCATGATGCTCCCTCCACCATATTTTACAGTTGGGATGAGGTTTTGATCTTGGTGTGCTGTGCCTTTTTTTCCCTCCACACATAGTGTTGTGTGTTCCTTCCAAACAACTCAACTGTAGTTTCATCTGTCCACAGAATATTTTGCCAGTAGCACTGTGGAAATACAGGTCCACTTTTGCAAACTTCAGACATGCAGCAATGTTTTGTTTGGACAGAAGTGGCTTCGTCCAAGGTGTCCTCCCATGAACACCATTCTTGTTTAGTGTTTTACGTATCATTGAGTCATCAGAGATGTTAGCATGTTCCAGAGATTTCTTTTAAGTCTTTAGCTGACACTCTAGGATTCTTCTTAACCTCCATTGAGCACTCCTTGGGAGAGTAGCAACAGTGCTATACTTAATCCATTTACAGACAATTTTTCTTACCGTGGACTGATGAACATCAAGGCTTTTAGAGATACTTTTGTAGCCCTTTACAGCTTTATGCAAGTCAACAATTCTTAATCTTAGGTCTTCTGAGATCTCTTTTGTTTGAGGGATGGTTCACATCAGGCAATGCTCCTTGTGAATAACAAACTCAAATTTTGTGAGTTTTATTTTAAAGGGCAAGGCAGCTCTAACCAACATCCCCAATCTCGTCGTATGTTTGTCTATTGTTGTGACTTCGATGAAGATCAGATAAAATTTGATGACCAATTTATGCAGAAATCCAGGTAGTTCCAAAGGGTTCACATACTGTTTCTTGCCACTGTATGTCGTGAGGAGAACACACTGGAGTCATTTAGCCTTTTGGTTGGAGTGGGAAATGTATACTGTAGGTGGAGCAAAACACCAGTCTCAACGTCAACAGTGAAGAGGCGACTCCGGGATGCTGGCCTTCTGGGCAGAGTTGCAAAAAAAAAGCCGTATCTCAGCCTGGCCAATAAAAATAAAATATTAAGTTGGGCAAAAGAACACAGACACTAGACAGAGGAACTCTGCCTAGAAGGCCAGCATCCCGGAATCGCCTCTTGACCGTTGACATTGAGACTGATGTTTTGCGGGTACTATTTAATTAAGCTGCCATCTGAGGACTTGTGAGGCGTCTGTTTCTCAAACTAGACACTCTAATGTACTTGTCCTCTTGCTCAGTTGTGCACTGGGGCCTCCCACTCTTTCTATTCTGGTTAGAGCCAGTTTGCTCTGTTCTGTGAAGGGAGTAGTACACAGCGTTGTACGAGATCTTCTGTTTCTTGGCAATTTCTCGCATGGAATTGCCTTCATTTCTCAGAACAAGAATAGACTGACGTGTTTCAGGAGAAAGGTAATTGTTTCTTGCCATTTTAAGCCTGTAATCGAACCCACAAATGCTGATGCTCCAGATACTCAAATAGTCTAAAGAAGGCCAGTTGTATTGCTTCTTTAACAGAACAAGAGTTTTCAGCTGTGCTAACATAATTGCAAAAGGGTTTTCTAATGATCAATTAGCCTTTTAAAATGATGAACTTGGATTAGCTAACACAACGTGCCATTGGAATACAGGAGTGATGGTTGCTGATAATGGGCCCCTGTACCCCTATGTAGATATTCCATTTAAAAAATCTACCGTTTCCAGCTACAATAGTCATTAACAATGTCTACACCATAATTTCTGATCAATTTGATATTATTTTAATGGACAAAAAATTTGCTTTTCTTTCAAAAACAAGGACATTTCGAAGTGACCCCAAACTTTTGAATGGTAGTGTGTGTGTATATATAACAAAAATATAAACACATGTAGTGTTGGTCCCATGTTTCATGAGCTGAAATGAAAGATCCCAGAAATTTTCCATACGCACATAAAGCTTATTTCTCTCAAATGTTTGACACAAATTTGTTTACATCCCTGGTAGTGAACAAAGATAATCTGACGGGTGTGTCATATCAAGAAGCTGATTAAACAGCATGATCATTACACAGGTGCACCTTGTGCAGGGGACAATCTAAAATGTGCAGTTTTGTCACACAACACAATGCCACAGATGTCTGAAGTTTGAGCAAGCTTGCAATTGGCATGCTGTTTGCAGGAATGTCCACCAGAGCTGTTGCCAGATAGTTTAATGTTTATTTCTCTACCATAAGCCTCCTCTAAAGTCGTTTTAGAGAATTTAGCAGTACGTCCAACCGGCTTCGCAACAGCAGACCACGTGTAACCACGTCAGCCCAGGTTCTCCACATCTGGCTTCTTCACCTACGGGATCACCTGAGACCAGCCACCCGGACAGTTGATGAAAACTGTGGGTTTGCACAACCGAAGAATTTCCCTGAGATGGTCAGAAACCCATCTGTTTGCTGATAACAACATTGTGAACAGAGTGCCCCGTGGTGGGATTATGGTATGGGCAGGCATAAGCTATGAGCAACGAACACAATTGCATTTTATCGATGGCAATTTGAATGCACAGAAATACCGTGACGAGATTTTGAGGCCCATTGTCGTGCCATTCATCTGACGCCATCACCTCATGTTTCAGCATGATAATACACAGACCCATGTGGCAAGGATCTGTACACAATTCCTGGAAGTTAAAAATGTCCCAGTTCTTCCAGGGCCTGCAGGACCAGACATGTCACCCAATGAGCCTGTTTGGGATGCTCTGGATTGACGTATCCGACAGCGTGTTCCAGTTCTTGGCAACATCCAGCAACCTTGCACTTCCGTTGAAGAGGAGTGGGGCAACATTCCAGAGGCCACAATCAACAGTCTGATCAACTCTGCGAAGGAGATGTGTCACACTGCATGAGGCAAAAGGTGGTCACACCAGGTACTGACTGGTTTTCTGATCCACGCCTAAACTTAAAAAAGGTTATCTGTGACCAATAGATGCATATCTGTATTCCCAGTTATGTGAAATCCATAGATTAGGGCCAAATGGATTTATTTCAATTGACTGATTTCCTGATGAACTGTAACTCAGTAAAATCTTTGAAATTGTTTCATGTTGATTTTATATTTTTGTTCAGTGTAAATCACACAGCTGACCAAATTACGCAGTATTTTACTTCTGGGTATTTTACTTCCACGATTATAAATAGCCAGGTTGTTCAGCTATATATGTACAACCCACAGGAGGTTGGTGGCACCTTAATTGGGGAGAACGGGCTCGTGGTAATGACTGGAGCGGAATAGGTGGAACGGTATCAAATAAATGGTTTCCATGTGTTTGATGCCCTTCCATTTTCCCCGTTTCAGCCATTTATTATGAGCCGTCCTCCCCTCAGCAGTCCCCACTGGTACAAGCCTCAGAGGAGAACCCCAGGACCTCAACAAGGTCAACCGATAGGACACATACAGCCACAACACAGTGGTGCTACTGATGATTGGTATTTTTTTACCTTTATTTAACTAGGCAAGTCAGTTAAGAACAAATTCTTATTTTCAATGACGGCCTAGGAACAGTGGGTTAACTGCCTGTTCAGGGGCAGAACGACAGAGTTGTACCTTGTCAGCTCGGGAATTTGAACTTGCAACCTTCCGGTTACTAGTCCAACGCTCTAACCACTAGGCTACCCTGCCGCTCCAATATAGTTAGCTAGCCAGGCAGTTAACTGCAGTGCCCAACCACCTGAATATCAGCTATGATGCCCAATATGTGAATGTTTGTTTGTTTTAGCTACTATCACAATGCTGATTGCCTATGATGGTAAAGCTTTCCATTTGGCTATTACCGTTAAGTGTATATCGTCTGTCTTGCTTAAAATTTAAGTAATTGACACAAACAGCCATGTGATCACATTCAAACATGTTCTCATGTGGCAACTGCATTCTGATGGCGACAGAGCAAGGAAGCAAGTGCTGCAAAAGTTCTGCAGTCTGCAACAACTACAAGGAGTGGATTCAGGGGTTTATCACCGAGCACCCGGGATTTGTGGCTAACTGCCTGATTCGCTATGTCTAGTCCTCTGTAGCTAAGTTGGTAGAGAATGGCTCTTGCAATGCCTGGATAGTGGCTTTGACTCCCAGGGCCACCTATACATAACAAATGTATGAACACATGAATTTAGGTTGCTTTGGATAAAAAAAGTCTCTGCCAAAATTACAGTAATATTATTATAATACCAGTTTTTATGAGTTGGTGCACTATGACGAGAAGGTGAAGTAACTATAAACGAGTACGCTGTCAGCAATCAGTGACCACATTTTATTTCCCCTAGCTTTATGCTATAGTTGCGATATAGTGTGCTTTCTGGACTGACGTGTGTTTTATTCTCTTTCAGCACCTTCTAGTGTACTGGCGATTTGTGTAGACTACTTCCTTTGGCGCAGGTTAGGAAGAGGAAACGGGGGTACCTTTCCATTTATTCCATTCCAATGAGCCCGTCCTCCTATAGCTCATCCCACCAGCCTCCGCTAGTGTATTTGCAGCATCTGTTGACAGCGACTATTGAATTACAATAAATATAATGTACTAAGTTAGATTTGTGTGAAGACTGAAAAACATACAGGTATTGTTGAGATGGGAATGGTATGATCATGGAAAAACCTTCTTTAAGGCTACATCTGCTTGGAGTGCCAAGCCCGTCTCCAGGTAGTGCCAAGCCCGTCTCCAGGGAGTGCCAAGCCCGTCTCCAGGGAGTGCCAAGCCCGTCTCCAGGGAGTGCCAAGCCCGTGTCCAGTGAGTGCCAAGCCCGTGTCCAGTGAGTGCCAAGCCCATCTCCAGGGAGTGCCAAGCCCGTCTCCAGGGAGTGCCAAGCCTGTCTCCAAGGAGTGCCAAGCCCGTCTCCAAGGAGTGCCAAGCCCGTCTTCAGTTTGACTTTGAAGACTCTCACAGACCTGACATGACACTATAGTGTGTCTAGACCAGATGGTCAATCATTATTTTGCGTCTCCTGTAAAGTGATTGGTTGCACTTTAATTTCTGGGATTTTCTGCTGGCTAGAGTCCCCCGGCGTCTAATTAACCAATCAAAGATTCGGACCGGGGAACCAATCAAAGATTCGGACCAGGTGCTCGTTATAAAGGGAAAGCTGAGAAACTATAGATGTTGTGACCGTCAAGGACATTAGGCAGCCCTAATGTCAATGCCGGTATCTCTTTCCAGGAAATGTACATTGGATTAGACAGCCCAATGTTTCCCGTAGTTGTTTTTATTTTGGGAGGGTGCAAAAGCCAACAATGTAATATTCTAAGATGTGAATGCCAAAACATTAAATTGAAATGAATTGAGACAAATATTTAAGTGTTTTGGCAACAGAGCTGATTATCCTACTGCCTATTTCAGTAGTTTCTCCCATTCTTCTCTGCAGATCCTTTCAAGCTCTGTCAGGCTAGATGGGGAGTGTCGCTGTACAGCTATTTTCAGGTCTCTCCAGAAATGCACGATCAGGTTCAAGTCTGGGATCTGGCTGGGCCACTCAAGGACATTCAGAGACTTGTCTCGAAGCCACTCCTTGGCTGTGTGCTTAGCCTCGTTGTCCTATTGGAATGTGAACCTTCGTCCCAGTCTGAGGTCCTGAGCGCTCTGGAGCAGGTTTTCATCAAGGATCTCTCTGTACTTTGCTCCGTTCATCTTTCCCTCGATCCTGACTAGTCTCCCAGTCCGTGCCGCTGAAAAACCTCCCCAAAGCATGTTGCTGCCACCGCCATGCTTCATTGTAGGGATGGTGCCAGGTTACCTCCAGACGCGACGCTTGGCATTCAGGCCAAGCATTTCATCAGAACAGACATCTTGTTTCTCATGGTCTAAGGGTCCTTTAAGTGCCTTTTGGCAAACTCCAAGTGGGCTGTCATGTGCCTTTTTACTGAGGAGTGGCTTCCGCCATGACTACTCTACCATAAAGAAAGGCCTGATTGGTGGAGTGCTACAGAGATGGTTGCCCTTCTGGAAGGTTCTCCCATCTCCACAGAGGAAGTCTGGAGCTCTGTCAGAGTGACCATCGGGTTCTTGGTCACCTCCCTGACCAAGGCCCTTCTCCCCCGATTGCTCAATTTGGCCGGGCGGCCAGCTCTAGGAAGAGTCTTGGTGGTTCCAAACTTCTTCCATTTAAGAGTGATGTAGGCCACTGTGTTCTTGGGGACCTTCAATGCTGCAGAAATGTTTTGGTACCCTTCCCCAGATCTGTGCCTCGGCACAATCCTGTCACTGAGCTCTACGGGCAATTCCCTCAACCTCATGACTTGGTTTTTGCTCTGACATGCACTGTCAACTGTGGGACCTAATATAGGTGTGTGTGTGTGTGTGTGTTCCTTTCCAAGTCATGTCCAATCAATTTATCACTGGTAGACTCCAGTCAAGTTGTAGAAACATTTCAAGGATGATCAATGGAAAGAGGATGCACCTGAGCTCAAGTTCGAGTCTCATAGTAAAGGGTCTGAATACTTATGTAAATAAGGTCTTTCTGTTTTTCACTTTGTCAGTATGGGGTATTGTGTGTAGATTGAGGAAAAAATATAATTTAATCAATTTTAGAATAAGCCTGTAACGTAACAAAGTATGGAAAATATCAAGAGGTCTGAATACACTCTGAAGGTACTCGTAGTTCTATATGAATATAGTGTATTACAAAAAGAGGATGCTGTACTTTGCCTTGAGAGATGCCAATCCTCAGCTCCATGTGTGTTAGCCCAAAACTCTCCTATCTCTAACATTTTGTGTGTGTGTGTGTGTGTGTGTGTGTGTGTGTGTGTGTGTGTCCATCCTGTAGGAGGTGTCACTACATTTGTGGCACTCTATGACTATGAATCACGGACTGCCTCAGACCTGACCTTCAAGAAAGGCGAGCGGCTGCAGATCATCAACAACACGTAAGGAGATGCCCACTCCATCGTCTCCCTGTTTAGATACTACATGTCCACCATGTACTCTCACCTAGACACACACACTCATCCAGACGAAGACAAACCCAAACACACACCGTATGGACACACAAGCATGCACACTGTGCACACACAGTCACAGTGAGTGCTGACTTATTCATAATTCCTCGTTAGCCAAACAACACTGTCTGTCCCCTTTCTGTCGCCCCATCTGCTGTGTACAACATTACTACTAATGTTTTCAGATCTTACAAGGGCAACCTTGTCAGGTCATGTTCCTTAGGCACCAAACGAAAGAAAACAAACTGAAACAGCGAGGCACTACTGCTGTAAAAATGTTTTCTGTTGCGTGCCTTAATGAACGTAATCCTGATTCCCTTCTACTGTTGATTGGGTCTAATAGTTCAAGTTTGTCCTTTCCAAAAGCATCACTCTGACAGACACAAGCCAGTTTGTTTCCAAAAAAGTCTTTGTTCCATCACTGGGTATTTTGGATGCAACAGGAGAGAATACGTCATACCCAGATATATCACCCAACGAGCCTATTTAGATACAACAGAGCTGGATTACAGGAAGACGGTTCACAGCTCACTATAGGAAGACATTTTAAAATGCACCGTTTCAAAACATACATTTCAGGTCAGGCCATGTGGAAGTTAGGTACAGGATGGTCTCTGCCTGTTTTACACACACACACACACACACACACACACACACACACACACACACATACAGTTGAAGTCGGAAGTTTACATACACTGAGGTTGGAGTCATTAAAACTAGTTTTTCAACCACTCCACAAATTTCTTGTTAACAAACTATAGTTTTGGCAAGTCGGTTAGGAAGTCATTTTTCCAACAGTTGTTTACAGACAGATTATTTCACTTATAATTCACTGTATCACAATTCCAGTGGGTCAGAAGTTTACATACACTAAGTTGACTGGGCCTTTAAACAGCTTGGAAAATTCCAGAAAATTATGTCATGGCTTCAGAAGCTTCTGATAGGCTAATTGACCTAATTTGAGTCAATTGGAGGTGTACCTGTGGATGTATTTCAAGGCCTACCTTCAAACTCAGTGACTCTTTGCTTGCCATTATGGGAAAATCAAAAGAAATCAGCTAAGACCTCAGAAAAAATTGTAGACCTCCACAAGTCTGGTTCATCCTTGGAGCAATTTCCAAATGCCTGAAGGTACCACGTTCCTCTGTAGAAACAATAGTACGCAAGTATAACCACCATGGGACCACACAGCCATCATACCGCTCAGGAAGGAGACGTGTTCTGTCTCCAAGAGATGAAAGTATTTTGGTATGAAAAATGCCAATCAATCCCAGAACAACAGCAAAGGACCTTGTGAAGATGCTGGAGGAAACGGGTACAAAAGTATCTATATCCAGAGTAAAATGAGTCCTATTTCGACATAACCTGAAAGGCCGCTCAGCAAGGAAGAAGCCACTGCTCCAAAACCGCCATAAAAAAGCCAGACTACAGTTTGCAACTGCACATGGGGACAAAGATCATACTTTTTGGAGAAATGTCCTCTGGTCTTCCAAATGGACAATGACCCCAAGCATACTTCCAAAGTTGTGGCAAAATGGCTTAAGGACAACAAGGTCAAGGTATTGGAGTGGCCATCACCTCAATCCTATAGAAAATTTGTGGGCAGAACTGAAAGTGTGCGAGCAAGGAGGCCTACAAACCTGACTCAGTTACACCAGCTCTGTCGGGAGGAATGGGCCAAAATTCACCCAACTTATTGTGGGAAGCTTGTGGAAGGCTACCCAAAATGTTTGACCCAAGTTAAACAATTTAAAGGCAATGCCACCAAATACTAATTGAGTCTATGTAAACTTCTGACCCACTGGGAATGTGATGAAAGAAATAAAAGCTGAAAAATCATTTTCTCTACCATTATTCTGACATTTCATATTCTTAAAATAAAGTGGTGATCCTAACTGAACCAAGACAGAGAATTTTTACTAGGATTAAATGTCAGGAATTGTGAAAAACTGAGTTTAAATGTATTTGGCTCAGGTGTATGTAAACTTCTTACTTCAACTGTGAGTGTGTATATATATAATCACACACACACAGTGTACCCACCGTTAGTTGTTGCTACTGTTCTATGGTCTGGTCTTGTGTGCTCTGCTGTTTGCTGCATTTCTTTCTGTGTGTTTTTGATGTTCTCTGCTGTCTGTTATTTCCCTCTCTCATGCTTCATGGTTTCTCTTAGGAGAAAGTACAGCTTCAGGTCAGTGAACTAATCCTTTCTGATCCTCCCTGTCTTAACTTCTCGTCACCTTTCCTCTTCCCGATCAACCCCGTTTTTCCTCAGTGTGCACTGAGGTGATGTGTGTCAGCTCAACCTACAACAAACCAAACCATTTGTGCTTATGAACTCAAAGGAAAAATGACAGTGTGTGAAGTATGTTTTGTCATTGTTTTCACTTGGTTTGCCTGTTTTTAAAATTATTATTTAGTCAAGAGAGGTTAAGATCTTTTTTGATCCTATGAATGTCATGGTGTGAGCACACAGTGTCCTCCACTGGTTTACTCCCAGGGCTGTTTTTAGGCTTCAACCACGGTCAAATGTGTCTACCTGATGTGAGTGACCAGTTAGTACTCTGAATGAACCCAGGGAGGGCTTCTGTTTGTCCAAGTCAATAACCCTGTCATCACCTCCTTCTCTCCTCTGTCTCGCTGCAGGGAAGGGGACTGGTGGCTGGCTCGGTCTCTGACTACCGGAGAAAGCGGTTACATCCCCAGCAACTATGTGGCCCCCTCTGACTCCATTCAAGCAGAAGAGTACATCAACTTTGTTTTATTTATTTATTTATCTCGATCTTTCCTGTTTTTATCAAGTTATAAAATGTAGACTTTTTTTTGGAAACAGCCATGGGTTTAGAATGCTGAGATGGAGCTAGGGTTGCAAAATGCTGGTAACTTTGCCTATATTCCCAGTTTTTCCAGAAATTTTGTTTGGCAGATTCCTGGAATCAGAAAGAAATGTGGAATCCTCCAACCAGGATTTCTGGAAAAACCTGGGAATTTTGTTACTAGAATGTTGCAACCCTAGAAGAAGCAGCATGGCGTCCAGCTTTAATAACATTGGCCAAACTCTCTCTAAGTATGATTAGGGACAAACCCATCTGGATAGTAAAATACCCTGGTCTCAGATGTACTTCAGATGTACTTCAGTGGTGCTCCATAAGGATATTAAAGGGACAGTTTCCCTCCAAAATCACAGTTTGTTAGGCATTTTCATTTCTCAAAAGTGGCCTTCTGATGGTTAAACTCCATGTCTCAGACCATCTGTTTTGTAGATCCACCTATATGCCACAATCAAAAATATGTTGGAAAAGATAAGCACTGCATAATTTCCCCACAAAATTGATGTGCTAATAAAGCTGGATCGACACAATACCACTGGAACGTGGACTCGTTGACGTGACACTTTTTTTTAGGTCTGAATACGTGACCCAACTATGCTTTTGGAGTGCAATGCCACTTTGCTCAGTGGCAGGTTCTCACTGTTCTTTCTCACTCACTCTGGCCCACTTTCACAGGTGGTATTTTGGGAAAATAACTCGGCGCGACTCAGAGAGGCTCCTTTTGAGTTTACAGAACCGACGAGGCACCTTCCTGGTCCGAGAGAGCGAGACCACCAAGGGTGAGAAGAACCCCTCAGAGAGCGACAGACATTTTAGATGTGGAGTAGAAGCACTGTTAGATTATTGTCAAATTCCTTGTTGAAGTTTCCTCTTTTTATTGTGAAGTAGTAAATTTGAACACGGAATGAACCCACCAAACGGTTGAAGAGGCACTTTGTCCCTCTACCCCAAACAATGACAGAAATGCAGTGAAACTGACTTGTAGAGTTGAGTTTGAGGGTAATGAGGTCATGTGGTGTAGTTTATGATGTGAACATGCAGTGTGCTAATGTGTGTAGTGTGGAACACTAGATGCGTAACTAGCTTGATTGGAGTATGACTACTACAGATGTCCAGGTGATCCATTCAAACTTGAAGTTAACTGGTTTTGACCCACACATTACTCCTTCCACACACACAGAAGCATAGAGATGATGCAGACAATGTATCAAATGATTTTGTAATTCTATTTTTCTGCACAGGAGCCTACTGCCTGTCCGTGTTGGACTACGACAACACCAAAGGTCTCAACGTCAAACATTACAAGATACGCAAGCTAGACAGCGGTGGTTTCTACATCACCTCACGCACCCAGTTCAGCAGCCTGCAGCAGCTGGTCTACCACTATCATAGTGAGTAAACCGCTCGCCTATTACTGTCGTGGAGAGTAACCAGCTGATCTATTACTGTCGCAGTGAGTAACCAACTGGTCTTTGACTGTCACGGTGAGTGACCCCCTGGCATGTTACTGTCACGGTGAGTAACCCCCTGGTATGTTACTGTCACGGTGAGTAACCCCCTGGTATGTTACTGTCACGGTGAGTAACCCCCTGGTATGTTACTGTCACGGTGAGTAACCCCCTGGTATGTTACTGTCACGGTGAGTAACCCCCTGGTATGTTACTGTCACGGTGAGTAACCAACTGGTCTTTGACTGTCACGGTGAGTGACCCCTGGCATGTTACTGTCACGGTGAGTAACCCCTGGTATGTTACTGTCACGGTGAGTAACCCCTGGTATGTTACTGTCACGGTGAGTAACCCCTGGTATGTTACTGTCACGGTGAGTGAACCCCTGGTATGTTACTGTCACGGTGAGTAACCCCCTGGTATGTTACTGTCACGGTGAGTAACCCGCTGGTATGTTACTGTCACGGTGAGTAACCCCCTGGTATGTTACTGTCACGGTGAGTGACCAGCTGATCTATTACTGTCGCAGTGAGTAACCAGCTGATCTATTACTGTCGCAGTGAGTAACCAACTGGTCTTTGACTGTCACGGTGAGTGACCCCCTGGCATGTTACTGTCACGGTGAGTAACCCCCTGGTATGTTACTGTCACGGTGAGTAACCCCCTGGTATGTTACTGTCACGGTGAGTGACCCCCTGGCATGTTACTGTCGCAGTGAGTAACCAACTGGTCTTTGACTGTCACGGTGAGTGACCCCCTGGCATGTTACTGTCACGGTGAGTAACCCCCTGGTATGTTACTGTCACGGTGAGTGACCCCCTGGCATGTTACTGTCACGGTGAGTAACCCCCTGGTATGTTACTGTCACGGTGAGTAACCCGCTGGTATGTTACTGTCACGGTGAGTAACCCCCTGGTATGTTACTGTCGCAGTGAGTAACCAACTGGTCTTTGACTGTCACGGTGAGTGACCCCTGGCATGTTACTGTCACGGTGAGTAACCCCTGGTATGTTACTGTCGCAGTGAGTAACCAACTGGTCTTTGACTGTCACGGTGAGTGACCCCTGGCATGTTACTGTCACGGTGAGTAACCCCTGGTATGTTACTGTCACGGTGAGTGCTGGTATGTTACTGTCACGGTGAGTAACCCCTGGTATGTTACTGTCACGGTGAGTAACCCCTGGTATGTTACTGTTAACCCCTGGTATGTTACTGTCACGGTGAGTAATCCCCTGGTATGTTACTGTCACGGTGAGTAACCCCTGGTATGTTACTGTCACGGTGAGTAACGGTGAGTAACCCCTGGTATGTTACTGTCACGGTGAGTAACCCCTGGTATGTTACTGTCACGGTGAGTAACCCCTGGTATGTTACTGTCACGGTGAGTAACCCCTGGTATGTTACTGTCACGGTGAGTAACCCCTGGTATGTTACTGTCACGGTGAGTAACCCCTGGTATGTTACTGTCACGGTGAGTAACCCCTGGTATGTTACTGTCACGGTGAGTAACCCCTGGTATGTTACTGTCACGGTGAGTAACCCCTGGTATGTTACTGTCACGGTGAGTAACTCGCTGGTCTGTTACTGTCACGGTGAGTAACCCCTGGTATGTTACTGTCACGGTGAGTAACCCCTGGTATGTTACTGTCACGGTGAGTAATCCCCTGGTATGTTACTGTCACGGTGAGTAACCCCTGGTATGTTACTGTCACGGTGAGTAATCCCCTGGTATGTTACTGTCACGGTGAGTAATCCCCTGGTATGTTACTGTCACGGTGAGTAACCCCTGGTATGTTACTGTCACGGTGAGTAACCCCTGGTATGTTACTGTCACGGTGAGTAACCCCTGGTATGTTACTGTCACGGTGAGTAACCCCCTGGTATGTTACTGTCGTGGTGAGTAACACGCTGGTCCGTTACTGTCACGGTGAGTAACCCCCTGGTATGTTACTGTCACGGTGAGTAACCCCCTGGTATGTTACTGTCGTGGTGAGTAACACGCTGGTCCGTTACTGTCACGGTGAGTAACGTATTATATTAGCACCTTATATGTTAATAGATGCTTACAAGCATGATTATTATACAGCCAGTAACACCAAAATTTAAGTGAATGTTTTGGTGTTTATTTGTTCATGTACTGTAATATGGTGTAAAGTCAAGGGCGTGGTTTGAGCAATTCAGTCGTTCTGTTTCACAACCGTTTCCAATTCGTGTAAAGTGCAATGGCTATCTGTCTCCGGACTTGAACCCCATTTAAAACCTGTGGTTTGGATTGAAGTTTGGATTGAGGTACAGAGGTACAGACTAAGGATATCAAGGTTCTGGAAAGATTCTGTATGGCGGAATGGTCCAAGATCCCTCCGAATGTGTTCTCCAACCTCATTAAACATTTTAGAAAAAGGCTCAGTTTTGTAATTCTTGCAAGGGGAGGTATAGTTTATATGTTAAACATAATATTTTTCTATGATCAATTGTATTAAAAAATATAATTCCCAAGGTTTTTTGCAAACAATATAGCTGATTATTTGAATTATTTATTTTGTATTGTGATTTTTGCTCATTTTTATCAAGGCTGTCAATAATTTTCGACCCAACTGTATATTTTAAATATATCATTTTTGTTACATGGTATGCAGTGTCTTTGTCAATAATACATCAAAGTGAAACCGAATACAGACGACACAGACAGAATAACTCAATAAGAATATTGAACACACCTTTAACACATCTTTATTTGAAAGTTTTTACCCCTTTTTCTCCCCAATTTCATGGTATCCAATTGGTAGTTAGTCTTGCCCATCGCTGCAACTCCGATACGGACTCGGGAGAGACAAAGGTCAAGAGTCA